>NC_139576.1:8040097-8340097 GCF_946808225.1 Silurus aristotelis
TTATTTTTTTATTTTTGCACGCCCGATCTGTACATTCAGCAGAGACGGCGCGCGACTACCGCATGCTTTCGCCAGTCCTGTTGCTTAGCAACTGGTAGGCCGTGACATCAGCGGTGGGGAACCCCCCCCCCCTTTTTTTTTTTTTTGGTGTGATGTGCAAGATTGTGAAGCATTTGTGATTTTTGTGTGAGTGAAAGCTGAAAGGAATTTCCAAAAATCATGTGTGGGTTTTATTTTTATACATCAGGTTTCCGTGTGTGTGTGTGTGTGTGTGTGTGTGTGTGTGTGTGTGTGTGTGTGTGTGTGTAACCTGGTGTGTTAGGTTTCCCGCCGATGGTCGATTCGAACGAGAAGCCACAAATCGAATTGTTGACAGATAATCGAGTTACGATGAACTGAATTAGAGCCCGGAAACGTGATATCAAATCGCGGAACCGAAATAAAATGTTGTCATGCACTTTTCCTTTTACATTTTGTCACTATTATTTTCCCATGAAATGCATTTCCCGATCGGTGGCGTGCTTGAATAATATCCCCAGCTGTTTGCTGAAGTAATTGAGTAGACATGACAGTAAGTGTCATGATGTATAGGAACATCTGTACACCTGCACACTCATGCACTTGATGTTCTTAAAGAAAAGACGTCTGGTGTCTCTATGGTTGAGACAGAGTGGTTTGGAGAAAAAAAAAATCATGATTGCATGCATTTTGCTGATTGGCTGGTTTGATATCTGCATGAATGAGCAGGTGTAGGAGTGGCCAGGACATACAAACCACTGACGGGCGCCAAGAATAACATCGATTATCTCAATAAAGAGAGAATTTTTATTACACCTCTGAAGGTGTGGCATGAATTAGGCACAGAAGGAACCGGCAGTTCTCGTGTTGAAAGCTGGAAAAATGGGCAAGTGTAAGGATCTGATTGGCTTTGACCCAAGCCAAATTGTGGCGGTTAGATGACTCTCAAAAGTCTTGTGGGGTGTTCCTGCTATGCCATTGTTACTACCTACCAAAAAAGGTCCAAAAAAGGACAACGGGTGAACTAGTGACTGGGTAATGGCACCCAAGGCTCATTGATTTGCATTGGAAATGAAAGCTAGGCAAGAGATGAGAATCTGGTTCTATTGCACAGGAGAGAGGCATCAGAACACACAGTAAACCACGGCTTACTTTGGCAACGTCTACACTAATCCGGATAAATCTGCGTCCATGCTTTAATTTTAAAAATAGTTTTCCAAAGTTGCTCATCCACACCGAAACGTCTGAAAACACTTACATGTAAGGCGCTTGGATCTGCGTCATTTCTGCTTTGCGTTTATTTATTTTCCGGCTCTTCCAACTGTCGCAGCGATGTCGAGGAACGTCGCCGTCACACGAAGTGCCGTTTTGCGTCGAAAGCCTCTGTTTTCACAGTCCACACGAAAACCGCATTTTTAAATTTTGCTCCACTTTGGAACGCGTTTTCAAAAAGCTGCATTTTTGTTGACTGAAAAAGCCATCTTGGTGTGGACAGAAGGCCAAAATGGAGAGAAAAATGTGTGGACATGTACTTTGTATGGAGCTGAGGGCCCATGCTGACCTTTGTATACCACAAAGTGTCTACAATAAGCATTAGACCATGAACATTGAGCAAAGGAAGAGGGTGGCCTGGTCTGATGAATCAAGGTTTCTTTCGATCCATTTGGATGACCAGGTGGATCTGAAGAGGAGATGGCACCAGGAAAAATGTGTTCTATGTTCTACTCGGAAACCTTGGGTCTTGGCACTTGTTTGGATGTTACTTTGGCACGAACCACCTACGTCAAAATAGTTTTAGACCAAGTACGCTGAACAATAGTAAAGTTAGTCCGTAATAACAGGATAATGCTCTACACTGAAGAATTTGTTCAGGAATGGTTTGCGGAAGTATGGTGTTGACTTCCACCTTCCCCAGATGTCGGTCCAATTAAGCGTCTGTGATAAAATGGACAAAAGCTAATATCCATGGAGGCCCCACCTTAAAATGGAGCCACAGCACACCTTTGGAGGTCTTATGGAGTCCATGCCATTATGGAACAGAGCTGTTTTGGTGGCACATAGACGACATGCAGAGTTTTATAACTTAGAATTAACGTCAATCTCGAGTTATCCAATCACAATTGAACACGTTTAAATAATTGTACTCGCATTTATTTCGTCAGACATTTGTTTTCAGGTAAGTTTATTTGTATATCGCTTTTAACAATGACCATTGTCTCGAAGCAGCTTTACAGACATTAAGCAGTTATAAAGTAAAGGAATGTATTAGCATATACTAATATTATAATATATAGGAATATTATTCCTAATTAGTGAACCAATGGGGACTGTGGCAAGGGAAAAATTTCAGATTGTATGAGGAAGAAACCTTGAGAGGAACCAGACTCTAAAGGGAACCCATCCTCAATCTGGGAGGCAACCAATGTCCATTCATTACAGTTCCATTGTTGTTTGGGGTGTCCTGTTCGGTGATTGGCGCTTAAACGCAGCCATTGCAGCAGACTGTTGATATTTATTCCAGTTCAAGTTTTTGGGTTGCTCAGTAACTTAATGGATCATTGTGCAGCAGAGGATGATTCCATATAAACAGCCTAGAGTGTATCCATTTGTAGAGAACTCCATCCAAAGGTAGGATGTCATGATGAATCGGGCAGATCCGAAGTGAAGGAATGGTCAGGAACATTGTTTACTGGCACCTCAGGAATGTACACAATAAAAGAATGTATAATGTTTATTTCTTTTAAATCCAGTGGCAACTGTGGCAAGGAAAATCTTCCTGAGATGGAAAGAGGTAAAAATTTTGAGAGGAACCAGATCCAAAAAGGGAACCCATTCTCATGTGGTTGGCACCGAATGTCCATTAATTACAGCTGATCAACGTTGTCGTTGAGGCGTGCAGTCATCTGTGATTACATGCAACCTGTGGTCCCGAGCCATCGTAGTAGACTGTTGATTTCACAAATCCTGTCTCGTATACGCCTCCAGGGTGTCGGACAAGTTTTCTCGTGTGGTTTGCAAACAAATTGAGAGACGAGACAGTGAAAAGTGCAGTGGTTTGGATATAAAGGGATGGATGGATGAACCTATGGAGAAAGGATACAATGAAACGGAAAGCAGGATAAATTGCACCGCAGCGTCTTCAACGTGCAGCAGGAAGCAGCGAGACTCAGGAAGTCGCCGCATATCTCGGAAAACGGGCGAATCCTCTGAGGACAGAACCCATTTTAGGCAGGAGGGGTGCGTCCTCCATCACGCCCACGTTATTTCCGGCGTTCCGCGTGAGACTCAACTTTGCTACGCGGAATAACGATCATCCATTTTAGGAATCTTTAGTTGGTCTATAGACGATTCTGGCTTTTATTGGTTTTAGTCATGGGTTCGTTGTGATTTTGAGCTGTTGTTGTGCCGACGCTGTGACCGAGAGCAATGCTTCCTTTTATGACCAGATTATAACTTTAATTATCTTCCTGTTTCAGTGCACCTTTGCCAAAGAATAAACCCCATGCTCGTTGAGATAAAGAAAAAAGAAATAAATTAGGCTGTTGAAGAAAAATTGCAATGTCGGCATGTTTCTTTACAAAGTCAAACATTTACTTTGTAAACTGAAAAATGCGTGAAGATTTAGCTTTCTTGCGAATCACCAAACTAATATTTAGTTGCATAGAACTGCTTCACATCTGTGTTGCATGGAGTCGACCAACCTCTTGGCACCTGTGAGGAGGTATTTCAGCCCAGGACGACATCCCTATGCACCACAAGTACTCTGCATTTCGTGGTTTTGCCTCAGAAACAGCATTTTTGAGGTCACCACACAGGTTTTCCTTAAGGTTCAGGGATTGGGCCACTCCATAACATTAATCTTTTTGGTCTGAAACCAAGGTGCTGCTTGCTTACTGGTGTGTTTGGGGTTGTTGTCCCCCTTTTCAAAGGCATTTTCTTCTTCGTAAAAAGCAGCATGACCTTTTTATGTATTTTAATGTACTGTAATCTGATCCGTGATCCCTGGAATGCGATAAATAGGCCCAACCCCGTAGTATGAGAAGCATCCTTGTATCATGATGCTTGCACCACCATGCTTCATTCAGTGTTTACGGAGTCGTCTGACAAACTGTCTGGGGCGCCCAGACGCAAAAAGATCTCGCTTTCAAAATATTTCACCATTTCTCTTTAGGCCAGTCAGTGTGTTCTTTTGTCAAATTGTAACCCCTTCAGCACGTGTCGTTTTTTCAACAGTGGGACTTTGCGCCGATAGTTTGGCTTCACTTGGTGGTGGGAGCTCAGTGGTTAAGACATTGGACATTTGATCTGAAGGTCACAAGTTTAAATCTCACCACTACCAAGCTGCCACTGATGGGCCCTTGAGCAAGGCCCTCAATCCTCCACTGCTCAGTTGTGAGTCGCTCTGGATAAGTGCGTCTATCAAAAGCTATAAAATGTACACCTTAGACGTCTTCTAATTGTTACAATACTCACAGGTAACTTTCTTCAATCGATTCTAATGATAGTTTTCTGTTTTCTTCCACGACTTTCTGGTTTTGGTTGCCATTTGATGATATTTTAGCTTAGCAGCCTTTTATTGATATGTTTTCCCCACCCCAACGTTTTAATCAAAGTACACCGTCCTTCTGAACAACGGCTAGACAGACATTTGCCGCCTTTGTCCTTTAAAAAAGAGACGTTTTTTTTTTTTTGCACAGATTTATTTACCTCTCAAATTGAACTCCACACTATTAGTAAGAACAAACCCTTTTCAATTAATGATTCATTTACACAGAATCAGCAAAATGCATGTCATTACTGTTGGGTCTGTTGGTTTTTATTACTCTACTACACCTACTAGTGAAATATTGTATATGTAGAAATATCAAATCTACCAAAAACACTGATTGATCTGGTTAGTGATGTTGGACTGCTATTATTTTAAACACAACTGTGTGTGTGTGTATATGTGATGTATATATTTATTATTATAATTTCCCAAAGTTATTACAATTTTCAAAGTAGGTCAGGTTGTCGTAGAGTCACAAAAAAATATAATGTTTTTAAGTTGATTTTTTGTTTTTGTTTTACATTTTTTCCTCTCATCTTGTTTTTGTGCCATCGTTGCATATTTGTTTTTTTTTTTTGTTTGTTTGTTTTTATTCTATATTATATTTCTTAGAGTTCGAAATTCTTTGGCTTCGGCCTTCATGTTGTCGATTTTCTTTTTCTTTTTTTCTTTTTTTGCATGTCGTCAAAATGTCATTAATCCAGAGAGACCCTTTTGTTGATTTTTATTCGTTTATTTATTTTCCGAATGCGGCTCCGTAGATGTGCATGGTAGAGAATTTGGAAACGTTTCTGTGTTTTTTATTGTGTAATTCTCTCTGTTTTCTGTTACACTGCTTCCCCCCAGCAAGGACAAGTTTGGAAGGTTTGCACAGCTTTTCCACCTTCCTCCCCCCACCCCTCCTTCTAAAATCTCGTTCCCTCGTTCCCTACCTACCTCCTTCGCTCTCTCCGCTCCGTCTCCTTTACTCCCTTTTTCTGCTTTCCTGCCAGACTCATGTCCCATGATCTCTCTCTCTCTCTCTCTCTCTCTCTCTCTCTCTCTCTCTCTCTCTCTCCGATTTTCTCGCTTCCGTTTCATACGAAACACACACACACACACACACACACACACACACACACACACACACACACACACACACAAAGTTCTCTTGTTCCCAAAGTGCACTACAGATAGACAGCTTTTTTATTTCTTTTTCATTTTTGTTTGTTGCATATCATTTTTACTCATCTTTCATTCATATGTTACTTTTGTGTTTCACTGTGTACATTCCAGGCATGTGCTGATAAACGCTTTTTTTTATTTATTTAACCTCTCGACTGATCAGACAGGGAGTTGATGAGTTCTGTTATCTATTATATTACTCTTAGTAGTGAGTCTATGTAACGGAGACATTATTAAGATTTTGTCATGTTATTTGTTAGAAGTCACGTCTAAGGCATTTGTCATTACGACGCTGTTAAAGCCTTAAGATGACCTGTTATATCAGTACAGTGACTTGTGATGTCATCATGATAATTGGGCCACAAATCTGGAGGCACACAATTGGATGTGCTGTCTTTTTGGATGTAGTAGCATCCAGAATATGCTTCACATGGATTTCGAGTGCCCTGCTGTAGAACTATGTACAACCCTTGTGGCTGAATGAACACAAGATTTAGAGGAAGACCCCCCCCCCCCAGAAGAATGTGGAATGAGACATTTTAAAAAGTGAATATGAATCCTATGGACGGGTGGCCATAAACCTTTGGTGTAAGATAGTTATCAACTAATTTTTATGCAGTCAGGTCTTATTAGTCAATGCGAAGGAAACCCAATGCCAGCACATGCTTGCGAATGTTTTTCATTCACCCCCTAAAATTTAAATGCATGGCTTTTTTTTTTTTTTTTTTAAATGTTCTTTTATATATTTGTCAGTGCATCTAAATGGTTTTGGCTTTGAATCTGCAGCAGTCTAACAGCCCACAGCTTCTTACTAAAGGCTATGGCGTGGCAGGTTTTTGTGTGTTCAGGGTATAAAACAATGCTAGTGTTAAGATGGAGGACTGGATTATGAACTGATTGATGGACGGGGGGGATTAGTCTTAGCGCTTGTTCTTTTTTGTTCAGTTGAGTGTGTGGCTTGGTGCGGTCTGAGGGTGAGTAGCTGCATGCGTACGCAGCCTTTGGTGTCTCGGCTCGGGGTGGTACCGCGTCGTCTTCCTCTGGGAGGGCTGTTTCTGTGCAAACGTGTCTCGCCGGCAGGTGCATGTGCAGAGTCGTGCTGATCATGCGACCATAACGTGCACACACGCGCACACCGATCTGTTGCAGCGCTGCATCTCTGTAAGCTCTTCATCGCTTACAGAGCAGCACCCTCCAAAAACTCCTTCTCATCCTCCTCATTCTGTTTTCTCTCGCTCTAATGCACCTCCGATTCGCTCCTGTTTCAGACTGTCCTTCTGTCTTTCCTCTCTCTCGTCTCTCTCAGGAGCTGTAATAACTCAGAACACTTTTCTCCAAAACTCTTTGATCTGTCCTTTTACTTTTTCTCGTCAGTTCTTTCATTTTTTTTTATCTTTTCTTCTGTCTTTTAACACTTATCAGCCTTGTGACTGTCTCATTCCTTGCATGTCTCACTAGACTTTCTTCTGACTCTCCAACCAGGCTTGTGGTTTTTTTACATGTCATTTTTCTCTCTAGGCTTTCTAATCTGCTTCTGATTCTGTATAGTTTCTCCAATTTGGACTAACACAAACTAGAATCTAAGCTTGAGATTTTCCGAGCTTCCAGTCTGTATCTGAGTGTCAGATGTGGCCCTGACTCTCCGGATTCTAATCCATGCATTACCCTCTTTAAACAGCTAATTTATCCAAACTGTTTTCTATGTATGACACTCATTCTTATTTGACCTGCGCCTTCTTTCCAGACCCCATCCGACCTGCACCCTTCCAAAAAAACGCCCTGCTCCCTGCCCCAGACCTCTTCTGACCTGTGCTCCGTCCCCTCCCTTTCAGACTCCTTCTCCTAGATCTCTTTCAGCAAGTGCCTAGACTGAGTTCTTCCAGAGTCCTTTCAACCTGTTCTTAGACCCCTGCCCCAGACCAACCTGCGGTTCAGTCCTCTGCCTTCCAGACCCCTACTGAATTGTACCCAGTTCTCTTTCCACCTGCCCCAGACCAGTTCCCACCTGCTCCCAGACAGCTTCCGAAATGTACCCAGATCTCTTTCCACCTGCTCCCAGACACCTGCCTCAGACCAGTTCCCACCTGCTCCCAGACTGCTTCCGAAATGTACCCAAATCTCTTTCCACCTGCTCCCAGACACCCGCTCCAGACCAGTTCCCACCTGCTCCCAGACTGCTTCCGAAATGTACCCAGATCTCTTTCCACCTGCTCCCAGACACCTGCCCCAGACCAGTTTCCACCTGCTCCCAGACTGCTTCCGAAATGTACCCAAATCTCTTTCCACCTGCTCCCAGACACCCGCTCCAGACCAGTTCCCACCTGCTCCCAGACTGCTTCCGAAATGTACCCAGATCTCTTTCCACCTGCTCCCAGACACCTGCCCCAGACCAGTTTCCACCTGCTCCCAGACCGCTTCCGAAATGCGCCCAAACCCCTTTCAACCTGCTCCCAGACACCTGCCCCAGACCAGTTCCCACCTGCTCCCAGACCGCTTCCGAAATGCGCCCAGACCCCTTTCAACCTGCTCCCAGACACCTACCCCAGACCACTCCCCACCTGTGTCCAGTTCTGTTTCTCCCAGACCCCTCCCAACCTGCTCCCAGTCCCCTTCACTTAAGACCCCCTTCAACCTGTACGCAACCTCCTCCGATTTGTCCTTGACTACCTCTGTTCCCCTTCCTGATTCTTGCTATGACCTGTCCCCGACTATTGTTTTGTCGATCCTTGATCCCTCTGTTTCTCGATAGCCTTTTCTGACTCATCCGGTAATCTATTTTTCGCTCTTTCAAAAAAAAAAAAAAAAAAAAAAAAAAAAAAAACAGTCCTTCTGATACCTCTCTGTCTGACTGTTCTTTGTGCCTCTGACTCTAATTGGTCTCCGCTTGCCTGTCTCTTTCTTTCTGCCTCTAACTTTGCTGTCATAAACTGCGGCTCCACTCCCCCCCCCTCCCTTTGTGTTACATCGCATTTTTAGCTGTGGCCAAAATGCCTGCACTTGTGCCTTTTTGTCCTCTCACTTGTGCCTAACCGTTGTACTTGTTGCGCATTTGCTTACTGGACCTCACTGTCACATATTTCCACCGGAAGTCCATTTGAAGCAGTAGTGTTTTTTGAATATTTGTTTTTTTTTCTTTCTTTCTTTCTTCCCTGTCTTCTTTTCCAGGCATGCGGCGATCCCAAAGCAAAGCCCTCGTACCTGATCGACAAAAACCTCGAGTCGGCCGTTAAGTTCATCGTGAGAAAGTTTCCAGCTGTGGAAACCCGCAACAATAACGTAAGTTCCCAAGCACCAACTGGAGGGAATCCCTCGATTTGTCTGTTTTGAGTGCTGATGCTGAGAATGTAGTTGTGTCTTTTGAGAATTGTATTATCATGCATTGGCAGCCATTTTGCAGGTGGAGCTTCTCCTGCTTTGCTTGGATCTGATGTTTTTCTCAATCAAGTGTCCATTCTGCATTCCGCTGATATAAAAAAGAGAACAGGAAAGAGACGTTTACTTGTCATGTTACATTACAACATCGTGAAAGTCTTTCTTCACATATACCAGCTGGTTAGAAAGCTGGAGTCAGAGTGCAGGGTCAGCCATGATACAGTGCTCGGGTTAAGGGCCTTACCTAAGGACCCAACATTGGCAGGTTGGCGATACTAGGGCATACGGCTTGACCAATTAGTAACCACTTAAAATATCGGATGGATTGTACTTCCTCTCCGCTCTAAATCCATATTCTGCCCTCTTTCCACGTTGACTGCAGTTAGTAACGAGAAAATAAGCATCCCCATTAAACAGGCGTGCATGATTCCAGCATAATCATCAATTTAGTAAGTAATTATGTAAACGTATTAGTTTGTGTTGGTACATCGTCACAGTGTGTAGTTTCCCAGGAGACCTCACATGGTCTATTCCTTCACCAAACAGATTCATGTGCTGAGAAAGTCTGGTCCCGGCAGTCAACCCCTTTATCGCCTGTAGTAAAAAATAATGGAATGTTGACGATACGAGGTGCTGTCAAAGTTTTCGAGGCGATTTTTGTAACACACCAACAGGTGGCAGCATAAGGCTGCATGCACAGTCACAAGGAGCACCGACGTTACCGCCTCTGCGATTTCATAATGGACAGCAGGTTAGAACAAAGAGCAAACATGAAAATTCTGCGTGAAACTGGGCAAGTCTGCCACGGAGACGTGTGACACGATCTGGCAAATTTACGGCCGCTGCAGCGAGACATTCGGGGGGTTTCGACTGACGTGCCGCACTCTTCAAGAGCGGAAAAACGTCACAGGTTATGACTCTGAGAAGGAGCAAAAGTCTTCACAGTGGAAGAGCCCATCATTTCAACGACCGACAAGGGCGAGGCAGGTCCGCAGCTCCACCGAGTGCATGCCTTTGCCTTTTCCGTCATTCGCTGGATTGTGCATCGAGATTTCATCCCCAGGGGCCGGACCGTCAGTGGCGAGTCCCTCTGCCAGGTTTGACGGAGGTCAATCAGCGAAAGCGCCAGGATCTGTGGCGCGCTAGTTTTATCGAAACTTTTTGTTGCCGCCTCGTACGTCACATTCGATTTTCCTTATTGGCTTGAGGGTTCATAGCAGCAGTAGTAGTAGTAAGTGTGGTCCAACCAAAAAAAAAAAAAAAAAAAAAGGAGGCTTGTGGTTTTGTGTAAAAAAAAAAAAAAAAAAAAAAAAAAAAAAATCCACACATAGGCGATAGGTGATTGGCTCTCGATGCTGTGATTGACAAGTTAATGGGAAAATGCCCCACCCACTTAGCCAATTAAGCCGTCTTGGCCTGAAGCGCGCTAAATTCATCTATGGCTCTAAAAACAACACTGCTAAACTTCAAAATAATCCGACTGACTGTATGAAACAGGGTCATGACGACGAAACAACATTAGGTGAAGAAAGAATTGAGATGCTTTTAATGTAACATCAAGGATTTTCATTATAGACGTATATACACTTGTATGCTGGATCCTGCTGTAGCTGATCAGTGAGTGCTGCTTTGTGTGTGTGTGTGTGTGTGTGTGTGTGTGTGTGTGTGTAAGGGAATGTGGGTGTAACACACAACCACACAATTCCATCAGCTCACGTTCCAGCAGAAAGCGCCGCCTCGTCATAGTGTGTGTTAGTCACCGCCACGATTAATACTACACTAACAGTTTCATTACCCAGTAACACAACCATCCTTCTAATTCTAGTGTACATTATTATGGGCTCCTTTGTGTTTCAATGCTTTGTGTATTCGCACTGGTTTTTGTGTGTGTTTTTATTTTGTCTTTCTAATAACCAGTCATTGTTTTTACTTACAAAGAGTGTTATATTTTTCAGATGCCGCACTCGTGGCTTCTCTCTCTCTCTCTCTCTCTCTCTCTCTCTCTCTCTCTCTCTCTCTCTCTCTCTCTCTCTCTCTCTCTCTCTCTCTCTCTCTCTCTCGATGTCCCAAAATGTTTATCTGCCTCTCAAACCAGTGTTTAGCCATGTCATATATTTGTGTATATATATATATACCTATGTTTTTATTTATTTTGTCTTATTTTGAGTTGTTATTGTGTTGGTTTATTTATGTATATTTGTCTCTTTCTTTTTGTGTGTGTGTGTTTGTGCATTTGTTTGCATGCTTAACACGGCTATTTTCTGGATTGTTCTTTTTGGTAAGTTTGGAGCCCGTTTGCTTTGTTTCGAGATCATTCATATTTCTATGTAGTCTTAAGCTTTTTGTTGTACTCACACGTGTCGAGTCTTACAACGAGACCGAAGGAACCTCAGAATAATTGGGGTAGGATTTTTTTTTTTTTAGCATATTTATAGTGACAAAATGGTGCCAGAGCTCTGAAATTGTTCCAGAGATTCCAGAGTTAAGTTTCTTAAAAAAAAAAAAAAAAAAAAATGTTAATGCTTTGGGAGACGCACTTATCCAGAATCATTATATCTCATTTATTCACCTGAGCAGTTGAAGGGTAATGGTTTTGCTCAAGCAGTGGAATCGTGGTCCTGCTGGAATTTGATCTCATGACCTTTTAATCAGAAATCCGTCTCTCCCACTCCCCTACCTCTGAATCCCGTTTATATCCCAAAAGTAGTTTTTTTAATTAATCAGTAAACATTCGACCTTTTTTTTTTTTCCCCCAATTCATTTATAAGTACAGATGATTTTCTGGATCATAAATGAAACGGCTTGGGCTTGAAGTTAAAACCAAAAATGCACAGGGAATTTTACGGTCCCGTAACGAAACATTCCAGTAGGAATATGTGTATTGTTCCACCCCATGTATATGTAGATCAGAGTCAGAATCTCCTCATGTGAAGATGAAGGACACATGCACGTTACAGTAAAGTTCTTCCTTCACATAGCACACTAATGTTAGGAAGCTGGGGGTCAGAGAACAGGGTCAGTCATGAAATAACATCCCTGGAGCACAGAGCCTTAACTACTACTAGCTACCACTTCTCTAGAAGGTCCCTACTGCTGTTCTGAGAGCTTCATACAGCCAGCAGTAAGATTTCCGCTCTGCAATCTGCTGGTTTGGAACCAAGCAGCCTGCGACATCAGGATCTTAGGGACATGGTCTTTCTGTTGCCATGACAACATCCAGAGCAACTCGAATTGTTTACACGGGTTAAAAATAAACGAGGCTTTTGCAGCATGAGCAGAATGACCAGCTTCGGCGTCTCGATCAAGATTCATGGAGCGAACGGTCATCAAACACCCATACCCGTCATTAACGCTGCGACGCCATCATTCATATAATGAAAAAAATAAAAAAAGGGAGATCAGGAGAACCTTATTAAGAAGTAAATGCACTTTTACTTTTTTTTTTTTTTTTTTTGTTGAGTATGGACAATTGTAAAACTGGCTCGGCGTAGAAGGATTTTATTTTTAAAGGGTCTCTGGAGAAGTTCACCAGCTCTGTGTGCACATGGATTTCAAGTCTGGTGTGTTCTGAGGTTCCTTAGTCTTGTGACTGCATGGATTTGTGCTTGCCATAAAGTTTTTGTCCATTATTTCATACCCAGCATACAGTTCAGGGTCAGGGTGTGTATGACACACACACACACACACACACACACACACACACACACACACACACAAAAGGTGAATAACAAGGATGGTGGGTTTTTGGTTCAAATGAAAAAGAACTAAACAAAAGTGCAATAACAATTGAAATGTTCTAAATAATAATTGTAGTTTTTTTAGACTATCCAAATGATTGCTTTTTTCCTGTTATTTTAGACGAACACTATAGATTTTTTTATTTTTATATTTAGCTATAAATGCACTATAATTTATTATTAATGCCTTCATTTATTTCAATGTTCTATTTTAATGAACAATTAGTTAATTTTACGACTTTTTTTTGTTTTGTTAGTAGAATTGATTATAATAAATAATTATTCATTATATGTTTATGAACATGTACAGTGCCTGTCAAAAGTGTGAAAACACCTGGTGCTTTATGTGTTTCTTTGAGACACCTGCGTATTTCTTTTTTGGGGGGGGGGGGGTTGTGGTCAGATGAGTCCAAATTGGAAATTTTTGTCTTTAACAGAAAAACTAATGCAAGATGGAGAACAGTAGAGAAGATACGATCAGACTGCTTCACCCCCACAGTCAAACAAGGAGGTAGAAGCTTAATGGTTTGGGGTTGTTTTGGAGCAGGGAATGTTGGGAGACTTATTCCGGAAATTAAAAGGAAAACACGGCTCCCGTTCCATACTCCACCACCATGCAGTTCCATCTGGACTGCGGTTCTTTGGAACCGACTTCACCATGCAACAAGACATGAGCGTTATTTAGAGAGCAAACAGTTGGATGTAGTGATATCTATCATGGAACGACCTTCCCAGTCACTGCACCTGAATCCCATTGAACTGCTCTGGGATGAAGTGGATCTCAATGCTAGAAAGAACTTGGAAGAACAATTCAAGCAATTCATCTGAATGTTTGGAGAAATGAAGGGCCGGGATGCCGAGAGTGTGTAAAGCTGTTATTCATGCAATAAGGGGGGATTTTTCATCGAAAATAAAGTTAAACATCTGTACATTCATATATTTGTTTGGTCAAAGTCAATCTTCCTACTGTTACATGACCTGGGTTTGATGTATAGAAACAAAAGGAACATGCACATGTCTTCTGAAAGCCATAAAGGCCTAGGTGTTGGCAAACTTTTAACAAGCACTGTATCTATGTAACATATAAACCGCATTCGAATTTACCGTTTCGCTTCAAATGATCATTTAGAATTCTGCACTCAGCGCTTCCGCGACTGTTTTATACACTTTTTTATTCTGCTTTGTTTGCACTTTGCAAATCATCACGTTATTATAGGTTGTATTTTTTTGTAGCGTTCTCGCCATCCTTGCTGTTTTCCCGATCATATCAAGGCTTTTTAACACGCTGGATAAAATGCTGTTTTGGCACTTTAATGTGTTTGTAAGGAGTAAGATTGAGAAGGGTGAAGCTGGTGAAATACTGGTAAACATTGCACTGGTCCGTATTCAAGTGTTTACTAGTATTTATTGTGCATTGAAGAATGCTTTAGTGGTTGTAGCGGGTGAGGGTTGTTTGGCGATTTTTGTTTTGTTTTTGATGCGGTGTTTAAAAATTGCCTAACACTCAGTTTGCACTGTGATGTCGAGTACAACATTAATGCTGTTAAAATAAATAAATAAGCTTATGGAAATGTATATGAATTGAAGATTACTGTAAGTCTGCACTAACCTGACTGCAGAGCAACTTTGCATTGCACAAGCCTATCAGAAGCATTTAGAATAAACAGGAAATAATTATGCCAGCTAGTAGAAGGAACATTTTCTGATGAGTATGGAATAAAACACAGGCGGAATGTCCCGTCGCAGGAAATTAATCAACAATGGGGTTTGTGGTGAAGTGCAAGTTGCCATCCCAATGTTGTTTATTTTCTTGTAACTGATCATCCTAAAGGGTTTTATTCCTCTTATACCACAGCGATCAGCCCCAATGATTGCCTTTCTTGTTTCAATATATTCCCATTTTCAAAATGTTTGTTTGTCTTAATATAAAGTCGTTATTTCCTAAAGCAACTCGTTCCCCTATCAGCCCAATCTTCAGACCGAATCTAGAGACTCCTTTAATTAATAATATATACCGTATTTTCCGGACTATAAGCCGCTACTTTTTCCCCACGTTTTGAACCCCACGGCTTAAACAACAAAGCGGCTAATTTATGGATTTTTCCTGGGTTTTTTCCGGTTTCACAAACTTCAAGCCAAAAAACTAAACCCCATAACATTAGACTAATGAAATTGCCGAACGGGTTCAGGTGAACCAATGAAACTCTTTATATTAAATCAGATGCGCTCCCACTGAATCGGGCCGCACCACATCATAAATATGGATGAGGTTCCTCTGAAGTTTGACCTGCCGCTCACTCGGACTGTCTACAGGAAATGTGAATCATTCGTCAAGCTGAAAACAACCGGGCATGAAAACACACTTCACCTGTGTTCTGAGCTGCACGGCATCGGGAGAAAATAAACTCCCGAGAGAAATAGTTGTGAAAGGAAGGAGGAAGACAGTAAACAAGGACTTTCTTGGTAGGCTACTGTTTAGATACAAGTCGTGTAACAGACACTGTCTTTCATTAAAGCCTGTGTAAAGTTCATTAGTTTCAGTGTAGACGTGTGGCTTATAGACAGGTGCGGCTTATTTATATTCAAAGTAAAAATCTTTGTCAAATTCAGTGGGTGCGGCTTATATATGGGTGCGCTTAATAGTCTGGAAATTGCGGTGAATGTCACCTTTACCATATCAGTGACTATATTTTTTTATTATTAAATAACAGCGTTTTATTTCTGTTTGCTAATACAGTTGGCCAACAAACGAGTTGTTACATTGGAATCCAGAACTCGTTAAAATAAGCTCATTTATACAACCCTGTCAATCAGAACTCCGATTCTTTGGTCAGAAAATGGTTTATTTATTTTTTTTTAGTTTGGATGCAAGAACGCTGTGGTATGACATCACTATGTTCTAGACTTTTGGGCGTTTTATTTTGTTGTGGTCCTTTTGCAATGCACACTTGCTGTGAAGTCCATGGTAATTGCTAGTAATAAGCTATGAAGGCTTAAAGCGTGTTCAGACTCGATGCAGGGTTCAGTCATTCACACACTTCGGCTTTTGAGACCATTACACAAGTTTCTGTGCTTCACAAATATTTTACACATCGAACAGTTGCACTACATATGACCTTTCTTTCTTCGGGGTGTCGAAAAAAAAGATTTTTGGAACCAACGGGAATGTGCTGAGCAAATACGGGATCGGAATATGTTGTGCAGAATCCCAGAAAACGTGTCAAGATACAAAATGAAGTACAGTATCTCACATAAGGAAGTGCCCCCCTCACATTTTAGCAACCATTGTATTTTTATGTTTTCAGGGGATAAAACTAGAAAATTGGATATATTTAATAGTCAAATTGTACAGCAGTACAGATTTACTGTCCTCAGAAAAATAATTAAACAAAAAGCCATTATTGTCTAAATAACTGCTAACAAAAGTGATTACACCCTAAGTGAACATGTCAAAACTGTGTCCAAAGTGTCAGTATTTTGTGTTAGCACCATCGTTATCTACTGTAGCACTGCCTTTATCCTCTTGGGGATGGAATTCACCAGAGCTGCACAGATTGTTGCTGGGGTCCTCTTCAACTTTTCCATAATGACATCACTGAGCTGCTGGATGTTACACATCTCTACCTTCCGCTTGATGATGCCCCACAGGTTCTCAATAGGGTTCAGGTCTGGAGACATTCTTGGCTTCTCCATCACCTTCAGTTTCCTCAGCAAGGTTGTTGTGATCTTGGCGGTGTGTTAAGGGTTATTATGTTGGAAAGCTGTTGTTCGGCCTAGGATCTGAAGGGAGGGCGTCTTGTTCTGCTTCAGAATGTCACATTACATGTTGAAATCCATGTTTCCCTCAAGGAACCACAGCTCCCCAGTACCAGCAGCACTCATGCACCCCCAGACCATGATGCTACCACCACCATGCTTGATCGTAGGCAAGACACAACTTTCTTGGTACTTCTCACCAGGGAGTCACCACACATGCTGGACACCATCTGAGTCAAACATGTTTATCTTAGTCTCATCAGAACACAGGACATGGTTCCACTAATTCATGCTCTTGGAAAGGTTGTCTTCAGCAAACTGTTTGCAGGCTTTCTTGTGAGCCAGTTTTAGAAGAGGCTTCCTTTTTTGACGATGACCATGCAGACTGACAAGTTGAAATTTGTTTTAGAGGTTGCCCTTCTGCAACCTCTAAAACAATGCTGTAGCACTCGTGTCTGTTTTTTTAAGGCAGCTTCTGCACCTGACGCACAGCACACAGGGCTGAACTTCTTTGATGCACCCTTGTGAGGTCTGTTCAGAGTGTAACCCGCTGGAAAACCTCTGTATGACCCTGGACACTGTATTGTAACTCAGTTTCAGGGTGTAACTGATCTTCTTATACCCTCCGCATCTTTGTGGAGAGCAACAATTATAATTCTTAAATCCTCAGAGAGTCTTTGCCATCAGGTGCCATGTTGAACATCCAGTCATCAGTATGAGAGAATTGTACTCAAAGCACCAAATTGTATCTGCTCTAACACAAAATACACAAATTTGGATGGTCCAAAAACAGGAAAATGATGAATAGGACACGTGGCTTTGCAGGGTTACATGACAAAATGCTGTTATTACTTAGGGTGTACTCACTTTTGTTTCCAGATATGTTGACCGTAATGAGTGTTATTTTTAGAAGACAGTGAATCTATACTGCTATAGAAGCTGCACATCGACTACTTTTTAAATATATCCAAGTTTAATTTCTATAGTATTGTCCCTTAAGAAGATACTAAAACGGTTGCTGATATGTGAAGGGTGCACTCACTTTTGTGAGATACTGTACATGTAGTTTTCACTCAGTGGTCCTCATTTTCAGACACACTGTACTTAGAAAGAAACTTGTATTAAAAGATAAGATATTTTCTAGGTGCATTAAATGAAAACTGATTTCATTTAAATAAATCTTAATCAAATCTGATGCAAGCATTTACCTTCAAAAGTAATAAATGACCATCTATTTGAATTCACAGTTCACAGTATTAATACCATGTCCGTGTGAACAATTTCTGCATTCTGTTCATTATGCATCTGATGCGGGTTGCACTGTTTGATGTCCCAATCTGCTCACATCTGCACCTGTGAAGAGCCTATTAGCGCGGAATTACATAGGGAGATTGCTATATGGTTACATTTTGATTATACAGACAACCTCCAATAATTTCCGGTTTCGGAACTCGCTCCTCGGAAAATTCACGGTTGCTCATTTGGAACCTAACTAACAACAAGTTAGTGGATTATCTTAAAATTGGCAGGAATAAGCAGCGGGACCGATTGTCCAGGAACGTTAACATTTTAAACCATTTTCACCAACAAATTTCATAATAAAAAAAAAATTAAAACCACATTATTGTATAAAAGTGACATAATGTCTAGATGAATTCTAAGTTAAGGTACCGCAGGGGCTGCGGGGGTGCGTCCAAAATTCAGATTTTTAGAACTCGTAGGGGTCTTAGAACGTAACCCTGGGGGACCACCCGGGGGTATTACCTGATACACGGGCCCTGGAAAACAGGTATTTTAATCACCTTTGGAGCTCAAATAAATGTACGATTTATTTACTGCTTGAGAATTTGTTTATTCACTAAAGTATTTTAAGAATGAATAAATATATAATGTATATTATTGTAAAGACATGATGAAAAATATAGTGCATTTTGTTAACATAAATCTTCAGATTCTAGCTGTTAAAATGATCATTAATTTGCTTGTCTTTTCAATCATCATTTTTCTTTATGCAAATTTCTTTCAGAATATTCTAGCAATGTCTTTTTGTAAACGCAGAATATTAATTCAGACCTGAATGTATTATTGCATTCCTATTTATTATATTAAATAAAAATAAATTTGAGCAATTGTAATTCCTTATTTGGTGCAACAAGTTATTATTATTATTATTAAACAAGTGTATTATGGGATATCTTTATCACAATGAAGGAAGTACGCAATTAAGCATTCAGACTTATTACAGCAATAAGGAGTCCAAAAGCTTTTCCACATGAAAAGGAGGCAGAGTGGTATTTTGGGAGTGTTCATGACAAACATGCTGAATATCTCTATATTTTATACAATTTCGGAATTAAATTGTATTTGTCCAGTGCTGCCGACATTAGACAACGTACCAAAGCGTCGTTTCAGAATGAAGTTGATTTTACTCTAAGTTGTAACGTCATTAATGTGTCCCTATGAGTTTATTCTTAATGAGTGACTAAAAAAAAAACTTCTTGAGATGGTATGAGAGAGAAACCGTAAAAGGAACCAGACTCAAAAGGGAATTATAGTCATCTGGGCGAGAGTAGAAAAAAAAGAAGTGTCAGTGCAGAGATATTCCGGGAAAATTTGGGCTTCAGGGATGCATGTTTAGAAGCATGGATCCTTCTCAAGGAAAGAAATCCTATAATCCTGGATTTCAATATAAGATGAAAAAAACCAGTCTGGTGCGCAGATGCAGTATTGAGGTTATATTATGAACTGTGAATCAAAAAGATTTTCTTGATGATAAAACTAATTAATATAATAAAAAAAATATAATATATATGCACACAATATGGACAAAAGTATTGGGACATCCGAATTTTCCAGCCAAATCTGGTTTGTTCCTGAAGTGTTACCAAACATTTTGGAGGCACACGACTGCATTTAATTGCATTGCATTTTCCATTCACTTGAACTAGAACCCAGACCTGTTCCAGCATGTCAATGCACCTGTGAACAAAGCCAGATCCATGAAGATACGCTTGACATGGTTTGGATTGGACGATCTTCTATAGAGTTCTGACCCTCAACCCTAATAAACACCTTTGGGATGAATGGGAACGCTGACTGCACACCTGACTTTACTAACACGCTTGTGGCTGAATGAGCACAAATCTCCACTTTAAAATCTAGTGGAACATCTTCCCAGAAGAGTGGAGGTTTTTAGTACAGAACATGGGGACAATGTGGAGCAGGGTGTTCAAAAAGTACATACGAATATTATGGTCAGGTGTCTGCAAGCGTTTGTCCATACAATGTATATTTATAACATTTTTTTATATATCTATTATATATTTTTAATATCTAAATCCTGAAATTTTTTATTTTTTTATTCATGCATACACTAAGAACCCTGCTGAAGAGTCGAACTGAATTATGACTATTTCTTGATCAATTACAATTCTTTTTTTTTTTTTTTTTTCCTCCAACTAATTTTTTTGTGTTTATTATTACAGCAACAGCTCGCACAGCTACAAAAAGAAAAGTCAGAAATACTAAAGAATCTCGCTTTATATTACTTCACATTTGTGGATGTTATGGAATTCAAGGTAAGACGACTCAAAGCTAGCTTTGAATTGTTCCGTCTTTCTTTCGGGGCATGTAGTGACTTATCTCTTCATACTCTGCCAACACACTGTACATTTACACTTTTTTTTTTTTCTCCTCCCCCATCTGCAGGACCACGTGTGTGAACTGCTGAACACTATCGATGCTTGCCAAGTTTTCTTTGATATTGTAAGTTGGAGGAAGAAACTATTATACCCACCCCAGGTCATGTGATCCATATTTTTGTGGTGCATGAGTCGAACAGTGGTGATCATTTCCCACGTGTGACAATTGTTAGCTGCATTTTAGCTAATAAAAAAAAGTCGTTACCTCGTATTTTTCTCTTCGATACGATGATTTACGGCGAACTAGAAAGCGCAAATTTCTTAAATTATCTGATTGACTATGATTATTGTTTTTTCACCCCCCCTCCCCCAGACTGTAAATTTCGACCTCACGAGGAACTACCTCGACCTTGTTGTGACCTACACTACGCTGATGGCACTACTGTCTCGGATCGAAGAGCGCAAAGCAATCATCGGCCTTTACAACTACGCCCATGAGATGACCCATGGAGCGAGGTACGGCTAAAACATGATGTATTGATGATTTCTATATTTATAGATACAGTGGGGGAAATCATTTTGATCCTCTGCTGAATTAGTAAATTGACCCCCTTAAAAAGTAATGAACAGTCTAAAATTTCTTCTGGTAGGATTATTTTAACAGAGTGAGAGTGAGTGAGAGTGAGTGAGAGTGAGTGAGAGTGAGTGAGAGTGAGTGAGAGTGAGTGAGAGTGAGTGAGAGTGAGTGAGAGTGAGTGAGAGTGAGTGAGAGTGAGAATATATATATTTTTTTTATCCATTAAAAAAAACAAGATTATAAATGTATTTGTATTCATTTGAGTGAAATAAGAATTTGATCCCGTACAGACCGGCCAGAATCCTGACCCTAGTCAGTCCTGTTCCTTTCAGAGAGAACTCCTAATATCTCACATAATATAACTCATTATGTGTATAAAAGACTTCAGTCACAGAATCACCCTCTTCCATTCAAACATCACACCACAATTTAGGAAAAACCAAAGAGCTGTCAAAGGACGTCAGGGAAAAGATTGTAGACCTGCACAAGGCTGGAATGAGCTACAAGATCATCAGATTGTTGCCTTGGATGTATGTTTCTGGTCATTGTTATGCTGAAAGACCCAACCATGACCCATCTTCAGTGTTCTGGCTGAGGCCAAGAGGTTCTCACCCAAGATTCTACAGTGCATGACCCTGTTCATGTGGTGAAGTCTTCCTGTACCCTTAGCATAGAAACAGCACCAAAGTAGAATGTTTCCTCCTCCATATTTGACAGTGTTGATGGTGGTGTTGAAGTCACATCCTTCATTTCTCTGCCTCCAAACACGACGAGTGGAGTTGATGCCAAAGAGCTCAATTTTGATGGGGTTTGATGGAGAATGCTGGTGTTTAATTTAGAATTTTGGCGTTTCATGGGGTTTGATGGAGAATTCTGGTGTTTAATCTAGAATGTTGGTGTTTCATGGGGTTTGATGGAGAATGCTGGTGTTTGATGTAGAATGCTTGTGTTTTATTTAGAATGTTGGTGTTTCATGGGGTTTGATGGAGAAGGCTGGTGTTTGATGTAGAATGCTTGTGTTTTATTTAGAATGTTGGTGTTTCATGGGGTTTGATGGAGAAGGCTGGTGTTTGATGTAGAATGCTTGTGTTTAATTTAGAATGTTGGTGTTTGATGGGTTTGATGGAGAATGCTGGTGTTTGATGGAGAATGCTGGTGTTTTATTTAGAATGTTGGTGTTTTATTTAGAATGTTGGTGTTTCATGGGGTTTGATGGAGAATTCTGGTGTTTATTTTAGAATGTTGGAGTTTCATGGCGTTTGATGGAGAATGCTGGTGTTTGATGGAGAATGCTGGTGTTTGATGGAGAATGCTGGTGTTTGATGGAGAATGCTGGTGTTTCATGGAGAATGCTGGTGTTTAATTTAGAATGTTGGTGTTTGATTGGTTTGATAGAGAATGCTGGGGTTTGATGAAGAATGCTGGGGTTTGATGGAGAATGCTGGTGTTTCTTGGGGTTTGATGGAGAATGCTGGTGTTTCATGGGGTTTGATGGAGAATGCTGGTGTTTCATGGGGTTTGATGGAGAATGCTGGTGTTTCATGGGGTTTGATGGAGAATGCTGGTGGTTGAAGGGGTTTTACATTTTCAAATTCTCAGAATCATTCAGGTGTTCATTAGCAAACTTCAGACGGCCTGTTCATGTGCATTCTTGAACAGAGAGACCTTGGTGTGTTACCAATGGTTTTCTTGGTGACTGTGGTCCCAGCTCCCTTAACATCATTAACAAGCTCCTCCAGTGTAATTTTGGTCTGATCCCTCACCTTTCTCAGAATCATCCTTACCCCATGAGGTGAGATTTTGCATGGAGCTCCAGTGTGAGGGCGCTTGATCTTGTATTTCTTCCATTTTCTAATTATCGCGCCAACAGTGGTCTCTTTCTCACCAGGCTTCTTGCTGATGGTCTTGTCAGTCTCTGAGAGCTCTTTGGTTTTTTTCCATGGTGGTGGAAAAGGTTTGAATGGAAGAGGTTGATTCTGTGACTGGTGTATTTTATACACGTAATGAGTTGATATTAGGAGTTCTTTTTTAAAGGGACAGGACTAATTTGGGTGTGTGTGGGACAGAATTCTTGCTTTCTTGCTTGCTCAAGTACTTATTTAACTCGGTTGAATACAATTATAGATCTATACTGTATATATATTTTAGATGTATACAGATATAGAAAATTATTGGTTCTGAGACTGGTTTGCATTTGGATGATGTTCTTTCCCACACCCACAGTGATCGAGAATATCCTCGGCTTGGACAGATGATTGTAGACTACGAGAATCCTCTGAAGAAGATGATGGAGGAGTTTGTTCCTCATGGAAAGGTGGAATTTCACATGTGGAGATTCATTAATTTTGTGCCCATATGCCTTAGTCAAATTAATTACATTTAGGAAAATTACATTTGCCATCATAAATCACATAATGGTGTCATTTAAGGGAAGTGGTAGCACAGTGGATAACAATTTTGTACTTCTGATTGGAAGGTCATGGGTTCAAATCCCAAACACCACCATGCTGCCACTGCCAAGCCCTTAACCCTCAATTGCTCAGCTTTATAACTGAGATAAGAGTGTACTGGAAAAAGGGCATTTGCCAAATGCTGTAAATGTAAATTGAACGCTGAATAAACATGCAATATGTGCTGTTCTCTGTATATTGAACCTGAATCCATCTGAAATATACATTTTGTATTTGGTTTCTAACTATATTTTCCCTACAGTCCCTTTCAGACGCTTTGATCTCCTTGCAAATGGTTTACCCGCGCCGCAATCTCTCAGCCGACCAGTGGAGGAACGCTCAGCTCCTGAGCCTCATCAGCGCCCCCAGCACCATGCTAAACCCAGCGCAGTCTGATACGGTAATGCGATCATTATTTAGGAAATACAAACCATAATAGTTCCGATAGGGCATTATGGCCGCATGTATACAAACGGTATTTTGTATACGGTAGTATGTAAGCCACATAGGGTTCCCTGGTGGTCTAGTGGTTAGGATGCGGCGCTCTCACCGCCGCGGCCTGGGTTCGGTCAGGGAACCAAACCCAGCCATTAGGGGTTGCACAAGCCAGTGCACTCTTAGTGCCGGTCTCAAGCCCGGATAAATGGGAAGGGTTGTGTTAGGAAGGGCATCCAGCGTAAAAACATGCCAAATCGAACATGCGGATCACGAATAAGGATGATCCGCAGTGGCGACCCCTAATGGGAGATGTTAGCCACATATTGTGTTCAAGTTTTGAATGACCTTCTCTGAGTCTGAGACTTATTTATAAATGAATTAATTAAACTCATATTACCGCAACGTATCGCCATTCACACACTTAACAATGGCAAAATTTGTGCTCGTCTGTCCCGATTAACTATGATAATACTGTACCACAGTGTTTAGCTGTGATCATTACTTATGTAACAGTTGAAATAGATTGAAAGTTGACATTTAGATTTGAGACACTTCTTAGAATGTTTTGCTCCACCTTTCTTCCATAATCGGGTACTGCTACAGGACCTAGTAGTCTTGCTTTGGGTTTTATAGAGTATATGTAATAGATCAGGAGGCAATGAATGATCCAGGCCCACTGCCTTTTATAAGGTCTAATGGATTTTCCAAAAATGATCTCCTGGACTTTATATATACAGGTAGCCCCTGACTTAAGAAATAGATAGGGACTGGAAAAGTGTTTGTAAGTCGAGAATAGTGAGACTCTATGATTCGTTCTGAGGAACCCCGAGACAGGTATACCAAGCGATAAATTTATAAAAAGAATTTAAGATAAATTCAGTCAATGCTTAATCTACATTGCAAAGATGTAGATAATTATTAAACTTACCTGAATGTCCAGCTGGAGCACTACTTTTGCATTTTTATTAATTACACTAAGAAATTACACAAAAAAAAAAAACAACACTAAAATCACAATGCAAAAATCACTTCACACTGTACGAATCTTCTCCCATTAGGGGTCGCCACAGCGGATCTTTCATGTCATCCCTCACCACATCCACAAACCTCCTCCTTGGTCTTTTTCTTTTTTCCTTCCTGGCGACTCCATCCTCAGCATTCTCCTACTGATATACCCCATGTCCCTCCTCTGTACATGTCCAAACCATCTCAATCTCACCTCACCTTGTCACCAAAACGTCCTACATGTGCTGTCCCTCTAATAAATTCATTTCTAATCCTGTCCATCCTCGTCACGGCCAACGAAAACCTCAACATCTTCAGCTCTGCTACCTCCAGCTCCACCTCCTGTCTTTTACTCAATGCCACTGTCTCTAAACCAAACAACATCGCAGGTCTCACCACAGTCCTATAAACTTTCCCTTTCACTCTTGCAGACACTCTATCATAAATCACTCCTGCTATCACTCTTCTCCACCCACTCCACCCTGCCTGCACTCTTTTCTTCACTTCTCTAACACACTCTCCATTACTTTACACTGTTGACCCCAAGTACCTGAACTCCTTAACCTTCACCACCTCTTCTCCCTGCAACCGCACCACTCCACTGCCCTCCCTCTCATTCACACACATGTACTCTGTCTTACTCCTACTGACTTTCATTTCCCTTATCTCCAGCACATACCTCCACCTCTCCAGGCTCTTTTCAACCTGCTCCCTACTTTTACCACAAATAACAATATCATCCGCAAACATAATAGTCCAGGAAAACTCATGTCTGACCTCGTCCATCAACCTGTCAATCACCACTGCAAACAGGAAAGGGCTCAGAGCCGATCCTTGATGCAATTCAACCTCCACCTTGAACCAGTCTGTCGTTCCTACTGCACACTTCACTGCTGTCACACTGTCCTCATACATGTCCTGCACCACCCTCACATACTTCTCGGATACACCTGACCTGTTCATACAAAACCACAACTCCTCTCTCGGCACCCTATCGTACGCTTTCTCTAAATCCACAAATACACAATGCAATTCCTTCTGTCCTTTTCACATCATTCTTAAAGCAAATAAGGCATCTGTGGTGCTCTTTGTAGGCATGAAACCAAACTGTTGCTCACAGATGGTCACCTCTTCTCTCAGCCTGGCTTCCACTACTCTTTCCCATAACTTCATGGTGTAACTGATCAACTTTATTTCCCTGTAGTTACTGCAGGTCTGCACATCTCCCTTATTCTTAAAGATCGGTACAAGCAAACGCCTTCTCCATTCTTCAGGCATCCTCTCACCTTCCAAAATCTTGTTGAACAATCTTGTTAAAAACTCCACTGCGTCTCTCCTAAACATCTCCACGCTTCTACTGGTATGTCATTTGGTCCAACCGACTTTCCACTCTTCATCCTCTTAATCGCTGCTCTCACTTCCTCCTTACTAATCCTATCCACTTCCTGCTTCACCACCTCCACATCATCCAACCTTTTTTCTCTCTATTTTTCCTCATTCATCAGCTGCTCAAAATACTCCCCCCATCTTCTCAACATGGTCTCCTCACTAGTCAACACATTTCCATTTCCATCCTTTATTTCTCGAACTTGTAGCACATCCTTCCCAGTCACCTTCACCTTCTCGGTCCCTCTGCCTGGCCAATCGGTGCAAATCCTTTTCTCCTTCCTTACTCAGCTTCTCATACAGATCCCTATATGCCTTTTCCTTGGTTTTCGCTACATCCCTCTTCACCTGCTTCTGCTTCTCCTTGTACTTCTGTCTACGACATCACTCTGCCGATCCCATTTCTGTTTCACCAACCTCTTTCTCCTTATGCTCTCCTGCACTTCATCATTCCACCACCACGTCTTTGTTTTCCTTTCTATTTCCAGATGTCACACCAAGTTCCTTTCTAGCTGCCTCCCTTATCACTTGTGCAGTAGTTGCCCAATCATCCAGCACCTCTTCACCACCACTAAGCCCCTGTCTGATCTCTTCCCTGAACCTCACACTACACTCTTCCTTCTTCAGTCACCACCATTTTATTTTTCTTTCAGTCCTCACTATCCTCCTCTTCTTCTTCACCGCCAAAGCCTCCTACCACCATCCGATGCTGTCTATCTACACTGTCCCCTGCCAACACCTTACAGTCTCCAATCTCCTTCAGGTTGTATCTCCTACATATACGTGCTCAAAGCAGGAACAATGGGCGAGCGTAAGGACTTGAGCGAGTTTGACTAATTGTGATCAGAGCATCTCCAAAACTGCAGCTCTTGTAGGCTTTTCCTGGTCTGCAGTGATCAGTATCTATTAAAAAGGCTCCAAGGAAGGAACAGTGGTGAACCGGCGACAGGGTCATGAGCCGCCAAATGGTCATTGATGCACGTGGGGAGTAAAGGCTGGTCCGTGTGGAGGAGCAACGTAATATTAAGCATGTGGACATAATGTTATACCTCATAGGTGGTTATAAAGTTACGCCTGATCGGGGTATGTATGTATGTATGTATGTACTGCAAAAGTAACACCCAGTGCTGTTTCCTGTTTTCCAGATGCCATGTGAATACCTGTCTTTGGACACTATGGAGAAGTGGATAGTGTGTAAGTAGATGTTTATCAGAAACATTTCGAGGATGCTGTGATTCCAGTCAGACTGCATACTTTTACATACTCTGCAAGTCATGCACAAGTCTGTACAAGCACTTTCAGTTATCTTTCTCTGCCCTCTCGTTGCACATATTCCCTTCCTAATGAGATTCTATACTTGTGGAACAGGTCTTGTGACTTTTCCTAAAGGTATATCTGTGTAATTTTGTTTGTCCGTAGTTGGCTTTATTCTGTGCCATACGGCTCTGAACAGCGACCCCACTGCCCTCAGTTTGTGGAAACTGGCCCTACAGAGCAGCTCCTGCCTCTGCCTCTTTAGAGACGAGGTCTTCCACATTCACAAAGCCGCGGAGGATTTGTTCGTCAATCTGCGTGGGTTAGTGGTATTTCTTACACAGCATTTTCCTCTGAACATATGTGTAATGCCATATTTAGCACCTTAAAATAATATCAAATCATCAACGGATTGATTTGCTTTTGTTCTATTTGTTTTTTCTGTTCTGGCAGCTACAACAAGCGCGTCAACGACATCCGTGAATGCAAAGAATCAGCGCTGTCACACGCGTATGTGCATTTAAATTCACTTTCTAAACATCTCAAACACTAACAAACACCTTTCAGGCTTCAATAAATACCAGCATTCTCCATTAAACACTGGCTTCCTCCCTCACACACATGATCAGACCCTGTCAAACACCAATGTTCCCAATCTGAACCCAATAAATACCAGCATTCTTCATTAAACACAGGCTTTCATACTCGGACACACATGATCAGACCCTGTCAAACACCAATGTTCCCAATCTGAACCCAATAAATACCAGCATTCTCCATTAAACACAGGCTTTCATACTCAGACACACATGATCAGACCCTGTCAAACACCAATGTTCCCAATCTGACCCCAATAAATACCAGCATTCTCCATTAAACACAGGCTTTCATACTCAGACACACATGATCAGACCCTGTCAAACACCAATGTTCCCAATCTGAACCCAACAAATACCAGCATTCTCCATCAGACCCATCAGTATTCTTTATCAAACTCCATAAAAATAAATGTCAGGTTTCTTCAAGCGCCATCATTCTCTGTCAGAACCACACACACACACACACACACACACACACACACACACTGTTTGAGATCTCATTCTGAACATCTCTGTTCTGTGTAGGGGCTCCATGCACAGGGAGAGGCGTAAATTTCTGCGTTCTGCGCTAAAGGAGTTAGCCACTGTGCTCGCAGACCAGCCAGGCCTACTTGGGCCGAAGGTACTGACGTCTGATACCATCTGCTCTTTTCATTGAGTCTGTACCAGCCCACACAGTGACATGTACAGAATCTTCTTCAAGTGTTTGATTTTGATTTCCTCCTCCAGGCTCTCTTTGTCTTCATGGCTCTCTCGTTTGCCCGTGATGAGATCATCTGGCTGCTCAGACACGCTGACAACATCCAAAAGAAAAGCACAGATGACTTCATTGACAAGTAAAGACACCAAACTCCCTCACACGCACACGCACGCACACACACACACACACACACACACACACACACACACACACACACACACACACACACACACACACACACTAAATGTGCTTTGGTTGTTTATCTTGGTTTTTCTGGATGCTATTTTTTTTTTTTGTGCTTTAATTATAGTACTATTATTATACTATTAAATTTTTTGAGTTTATTTTCCATCAGCCAAGTCATGGTCTGATGTCTGGAGTTTGCTCCTTTTCCGAAGTTAACGTAGCTGTAGAGGGCGCCAGTACCACTTTTTGTCACGCTGATTATACAGATACTTAAGCCAGGACTCTCAGCTGATATCTGCACTAGTGCCCTTTAACACAATGTTACCTGAAGCACTTAAGTGATACAGACAAGTTACACATCTAAAACTATCACTTGCACAACCCCATAACTTTGATGATTCATTTTCAACACTAGAATTACTTCCATCGCAAATGCTATGAATATTCCTCTCGTATCCAATCCATGAATTTTATTTCATAGTTTCAAGGCGCTGAATTATTGATCGGAAGGTCGGGGGTTCAAGCCCCAGTATTGCCAAACTGACACTCACTGACACACACACACCATAACTTTCTACATATATTGTGCTTACACACATCTTGCTATGTATGCTTATAAGCTATGCATTGACTAAAGAAGACATCTATCGGTCGGTCTGTCTGTCTGTCTGTCTGTCTGTCTATCTACATGTCTGTCTGTCTGTCTATCTATCTATATCTACATATTTGTCTGTCTGTCTGTCTGTCGATCTCACGTTTCTAACCTTGTGATTTTCTCTTAGGCACATTGCTGAGTTGATCTTCTACATGGAGGAGCTCAGAGCCCATGTGAGGAAGTACGGCCCCGTCATGCAGAGGTACTACGTGCAGTATCTGTCCGGCTTCGACGCAGTCGTTCTCAACGAGCTTGTCCAGGTGAGGCAGTTTAATGAAACTAATCATCATCAGAGACTTCATGTGTCCCTATCAGACAGCATGGTTTTACAATGGTGCTGAAATAGAAATGGTGTGTTGTGTTTTGTATTTCTACAGTCATGGCAGTATAATTCACAAAAATTTTATACATGGCCACTAGATGGAGACAAACTATAAGCATTATCCACTCATTTCATTTAATTGGCGTAAGATTTATTTTGATTTTCAATTCAGTTTTATTTGTATAGTCAAAGTTTGTCATTCAGCCAGGCAGCAAGGTAGACAACATGAGGGAAATATATGTAAATAAATAAATATGGTGCTTTTAACAATGGACATTGTCTTGTAGTAGCTGTACAGAGATGAATAGATTATAAAATATGAATTTATATGTCAGTGCCTATGAGTTTATTCGTAATGAGTGAGCCAGTGGTGACCGTGGTAAGGAAACCCTCAAAAAGGGGAACTCATCATCAACCCATCCATTTACAGTAACACAATTTAGTGTCTGGTTTTTTTTATTTCTTTAGTTTGTTTATTTTTTCCTATCCGACTCTTGCAGAACCTCTCCGTGTGTCCAGAGGACGAGTCCATCATCATGTCTTCGTTCGTGAACACGATGACTTCGCTCAGTGTTAAACAAGGTGATTGTTTTTTTTGTTTAGTTTTTTCCAGAAGCCGATTGGTCACACTGAAACTGCTTAAATTGCTGCAGTGGATAATTTGCATTAAGTAAAAAAAAAGATCAAATGAATTACAAATGAAGCTTGAAGCTGCAAACGTCGCAATTTTAGAAATGAGGTTACGTCCACACCTTTTTTTGTTTTTCCTTTTTTCTTCCTTTCATTCCTTTTTTTTCCCCCCATTTGTCTACCGTTTTTTGAATACAAAAAATACAGTTAGATTTATCTGGACTAATGTAACATGGCCTGAGAAAGAATGAATGGTCTCCTATTGACTCTTTGTTCATCGAAACTCCACTAAAAGAAAGCTCTTTTGTCTCGCACTGTTTCGCAGTGGAGGATGGAGAGGTGTTTGATTTCCGAGGCATGAGGCTGGACTGGTTCCGACTTCAGGTAAGGAGAATGATCGTAACCTGACCCCTTTTCAGCTCCAGACCTGATTTAGCTACTAAAGTAACTACTGGTATAGTAATAGTCTCAGAGAGAGAGAGAGAGAGAGAGACAGACAGACAGACTCATCAGGCAGAACTAATCAATCATGTGCAGTACACCCATGTGTCATGGAAAGCACAAATTATTGCATACTCCTAAATCCTGAAACTAACCACTTGTGGTGTATATCATGTCTCTTCCTCCTATCAGATATGACTAATCAAATCTTAGGCAGAATTAGTCGATACCAGACACTGAAAGGACGGCATTGTTATATCCTGTTTCTCTGATAATCAGGCAGAATTAATTGAGCTCTAGTGCAGTGTATTGGAGCTGTAGAATGAACTTATTTAACTGGCACTTCCTCTGTCTCCTATTGGACAATTATTTAAGAATCAAGCATCTTCTGCATAATTAATCAAGCTCAGATGAATTTGGAATGTCTGAAAATCTGATTACACACTGTGCTGTAAAATATATATATATATATATATGTATGTATGTACACAAACACACACACATTTGGGGTGTAATGAACCGAATTTACGGTTCGGTACAATTTCGGTACGGTTTGTGGGAAGAAATGCAAAATATAAAATCGCTTGTCATTTTTTAAATTAACGCTGTTCATTAATAGTAATATTTGTGATCAACATTTTAACAGTTTAAATTTTTTAAACAATAAAAAAAGAAAGAAAAACGTCTGCCTGTTTAAATAATATATTAAATAATATTTTATACAAAATTTTACAAATCAAAGTATGGCACAAATTAAATTAATTAAATAAATGGGGGAAAAAGAATTATTGAATATTTTATATTTATTAGACCCCATTTGGGTCTTTAGCGTTTTCATGCATGCGCAAAATAAATCGTAATTTAATCTAAATTTCGGTGCGAATATGTGTACCGTTACACCCCCTAATATACACACACATACATACACTATATTGGAAAAAGTTTGCGGACACCTCGTCATAAGTATGACGTGCTTAATGCGCATCACATTTCACATTTAGTCTCAATTCGCTCTTCTAACTCCATCCACTCTTCCGGGAAGAGTGTGCTTCAGGTGATTTGTGCTCATCCAGACACAAGGGTGTTGTAGGTGAGGTGAGGAGACCTGGGGTGCAGTCAGTGTTCACTTTCATCCCGAAGGTGTTGAGATGCACTCGTGCACAGGTTTCATTCTACTGCATCCAAAGACGTCCTGTACAAATATGTGCCTTCTGCTTATAACAGTTTGAAAAAGAACATATAGTGGAGAAAGTCATGGCGTCCCAATACTTTTGTCCGTACAGTATATTATAAATCCGATGGTCTGGATTTTTTCCAATGTTTGGCTGTGATATGGAAAACACAAACCTGTACGGACATCATTCTAGAGAGCGACTGGTGACTTTTGGGTTCGATTCTCGGTTAGAACTTGTGGTGGACCGATACCGAGAGCTAGAATAAACCATACTCGCTGATAACCGATTAATTAAAACGATTTTAATAGTTTTGAACTGTAATTTTATTACACAACAGCACTGTATCATTAAAATTTATTTAATAGTTTTGTCCATGCAGTGTGTATGCACTGTTATTATATATAACCTTTTTTTAAATATACGCACAGGCACGCACGCACACACGTACCCACACTGTTAGCCATCCATCCTGGAACACTTGGGTTTCGATTGTTTCAGATGTGTACCATATGTGTTTGTATTATTTATTTATTAACTGTGGTTACTCAACCCCCTGACTTCTGGTGAACATTCGCTGGATCGTGGTCAGGTTAAAGTGAGTTGGAGGCATGATTACTCAACTCAGCAAAGGAAAAACAGTTTATTCAGACCATACAGCAGAATGTAAAAAAAAAAAAAAAAAAAGTTGTTCGGAGTTGAGGGATGAAAACCAGCGCACACTTTTATTGACCTTTATTTGTCTCGAAACAGAACAGCCGTAATTTCAGAGCCTCCTTATCAAAACATTGTTCAGATTAGATTTTGTTTAGTTTCCAATCTTCTTCCCTTAAGGACATGGTCTTTTAAATCCTTGAGGTTTATTTTATATATTTCTTAAACCCTAGGTGGGTGGGAGGGTGGAGAGGTGGGTGTGATGGTGGAGGGGTGGGTGTGATGGTGTGATGGTGGAGGGGTGGGTGTGATGGTGGGATGGTGGAGGGGTGGGTGTGATGGTGGGATGGTGGAGGGGTGGGTGGGAGTGTGGGATGGTGGAGGGGTGGGTGTGATGGTGGGATGGTGGAGGGGTGGGTGGAGGGGTGGGTGGGATGGTGGAGGGGTGGGTGTGATGGTGGGATGGTGGAGGGGAGGGTGGGATGGTGGAGGGGAGTGTGGGATGGTGGAGGGGAGGGTGTGATTGTGGGATGGTGGAGGGGAGGGTGTGATTGTGGGATGGTGGAGGGGTGGGTGTGATTGTGGGATGGTGGAGGGGAGTGTGGGATGGTGGGATGGTGGAGGGGAGTGTGGGATGGTGGAGGGGAGGGTGTGATTGTGGGATGGTGGAGGGGTGGGTGTGATGGTGGGATGGTGGAGGGGCGTGTGGGATGGTGAAGGGGTGGGTGTGATGGTGGAATGGTGGAGGGGAGTGTGGGATGGTGGAGGGGAGTGTGGGATGGTGGAGGGGTGGGTGTGATGGTGGGATGGTGGAGGGGAGTGTGGGATGGTGGAGGGGAGGGTGTGATGACTGAAATAAATTACTGCGGATGGGTCTATGTATAAAGGCATAGGTGAGTGGGGAGGTTTGTTAATGGGTGAGTGTAAAGGTAAATGAATGGGTATATGGAGAGTTGAGTAGGTCAATGGCTGGTTGGTTAGAAGGATGAATTGGTAAATAACTGAGCAGATGGATGGAGGTACAAAGTATGGGTAGGTGCATGCATAGGTAAATAGGCAGATGGATGAATAGATAGGTAGTTGGAGAAATGGACAGATAGGTAGGTGGGACTTTGGATTTGTAGATGGGGAGATGGATGGATAGGTGGGGAGATAGATGGAAAGGTAGGTGGGGAGATGCATAGATAGGTTGTGGTGGGTAAATGGGTGTTTGGGTAGGTGGGGAGATGGATTGATGGGTAGGTGGGGAGATGGATGAATAGGTAGATTGGGGAGGTGGATGCATAGATAGGTAGGTGGGAAGATGGATGGATGATGAATAGGTAGCTAAGTAGATTGATGGATAGGTTGGTGGGTGGATGGAAGGATGAATAAGGGGTGTGTAGATGGATGGGTTAGTAGGTGGGTAAATGGATGATGATGGATCGAAGGATGGATAAGGAGGTGGGTAGATGGATAATGATGGATCGAAGGATGGATAAGGAGGTGGGTAGATGGATGGGTTAGTAGGGTGGGTAGATGGATGATGATAGATGGATGGAAGGATGGATAAGGAGGTGTGTAGATGGATGGGTTAGTAGGTGGGTAGATGGATGATAATAAATGGATGGAAGGATGGATAAGGAGGTGTGTAGATGGATGGGTTAGTAGGTGGGTAGATGGATGATGATGGATCGAAGGATGGATAAGGAGGTGGGTAGAAGGGTGGGTAGATGGATGATGATAGATGGATGGAAGGATGGATAAGGAGGTGTGTAGATGGATGGGTTAGTAGGTGGGTAGATGGATGATGATGGATCGAAGGATGAATAAGGAGATGGGTTAGAAGGGTGGGTAGATGGATGATGATGATAGATGGATGGAAGGATGGATAAGGAGGTGTGTAGATGGATGGATGGATGAAGAGGTGGGTAGACACTAAAGTGTTAATGTACCAATATTAAAGTGAAACTAAAGTACTAATACTGTAGAGTAAAGTAGTACTGAAATGTTTACAAATGTCACTGACTAATAGCACTGCGCTAGAGTTCTGCAGAGTTGCAGCATTGTGTGTGTGTGTGTGTGTGTGTGTGTGTGTGTGTGTGTGTGTGTGTGTGTGTGTGTGTGTGTGTGTGTGTGGGCATCTGCAGCTGATCATTAATCCAATAGCTCATGATAGTCAGCAGCACACAGATGGTGATCCTGGACAGTTCAGTTCAATCACAGTCTCTGTGTTTCATTTGGAACACGGATGTTTAGTCATCCAGGCCTTTTTTGGGGAGCGCTCGCATTCTCGAAAGCAGCCTCTGGACACGCGTTCAAAGCCGTCCTTACGTTTATATTTACGAGTGTCTGAGGAGGTCATGAAAGTTCACTTGGATTCTATTGTGTTTCCAGAGCTGCTGTATTGTTTTTTTTTTTTTTTGATGCGCTCGATTAATTCCGCAGGAGCAGTCTGAAAAATAGAGGTTTTTATTAAAAAAAATAAACTTTTTTTTTTCTTTATGATGTGAGCATCCACTGAAAGTCGGAGTCTTACTGGTCTGTTTGACGGATCCCGGTCTCGGGCCGAAACGAAGACATGCTCCAAACTTGAGGATTTTGAGCGGCGGAGTGTTCGCCAGCCGATCCTCGTGTTTCTTACTTCAAAGCGGCGTATACGCCGGCGCTTCAGTGAAGCGCGGTGTGTTTCTCATGCATCTGATCCTGTGTGTGTGTGTGTGTGTGTGTGTGTGTGTGTGTGTGTGTGTGTGTGTGTGTGTGTCATGTTGTGATTCAGCAGTATCATGTTTGTGTGAATATTTCCCAGAAGTCCTGCTCAGAGCTACACGCGCAGAAAACCACACATTCCTTTCACCAAGCTCGGCTTTCCATCCGTCTCTTTAAAAAAAAAAAAAAAAAAAGCTTTCGTGTTTTCAGAATCGAGAAATGACCTTGAACCGTGTGTGTGTGTGTGTGTGTGTGTGTGTGTGTTGTACTTTGCAGGCCTACACCAGCGTATCCAAGGCGTCCCTGGGTATCGCGGACCACCGGGAGCTGGGTAAAATGATGAACACCATCATCTTCCATACCAAGATGGTGGACTCTCTCGTGGAGATGCTGGTGGAGACGTCAGACCTGTCCATTTTCTGGTACAGTCCAAGTGTGTCCTTATTTTTTAATGTCTCACACGGGACTCCTTAAACATCCACGTCTGGGTGGCGGTTGCCCGGGGCAACGGAGTGTTTGACGTCGTGTTTGGTTGTTTGGCTCTCTGTGTGTGTGTGTGTGTGTGTGTGTGTGTGTGTGTGTGTGTGTGTGTGTGTGTGTGTGTGTGTGTGAGAGATTAGATATCACTTTAACAGAAGCACAGGAAACTCAAACTGTGTCCCTGTGTTCTGTCTCTCCCTCTTATTCTCTCTTTTGCCACGTCTTTTCACTCTCGCGTTTTCCCTTCTCTCTCTTCTACTCATCTTTATTCATTTAGACGCTCCCTTTCTTTTTCACTCTGCTCTCATCTTTCTTCACCGTAGATGTCGTTTGCTTCCTTTGTTTTTTTTTTTTTTTTAACTCTGTCTCCCTCTTTCTCTCTTTCTTTCCATCTTTTCCTCCTTTCATCTTTTTTTTTTATTTGTTACTTTGTCCCTCGCAGTGATTTTCTTTCTCTCTCCTTCACTTTGTTTACCCTTTCCTTATTTTTTCCACTCCGTGTTTTCTTATCTTTCCCTTCCCTTTCTCTGGCTCACTTTGTATTTTTTTAACCTTCTACTCAATTTTTTTTCTCTCTCCACTTTTTTTTTCTGTCTTCTCTAATGATTTCTTATTTATTTTGCCCCTGTCATTGTTTCTTGGTATTTTTCATTGCACCTTTTTTTCCTTTCTTTTTTGTTGTATTTTCAGAATGGTCTCTCATCTCTTGTCTCTCACTTTTTTTCTTCCTTTTTTTTAAATATATAATGTAACACCCTTTTCCCCTCATTCCCCCTGTACAGTTTCTACAGCCGGGCGTTTGAGAAGATGTTTCAGCAGTGTCTGGAGTTGCCGTCCCAGTCGCGTTACTCCATCTGCTTCCCTCTGCTTTGCACCCACTTCATGAGCTGCACTCATGAGCTCTGTCCTGAGGAGGTGATTGACACACACACACACGACCCGAAATCTCCCGATTCGACACACACAGGCTCTGTTTGCTCTGTGGAACAAGACATACTTGACATGTTTACAGTGAACACTTGATTTGTCGATCGCGGCCCACAGTGTGGCGGCGTTAAGACCAGCTTATTACACACCATGGGTCTGTTTACCCCACACACACACACACACACACACACACACACACACAGTATTACACTATTCCCTGTTTGAATCCCCACCTTGTTTTAATATAATCGCACCCCCTGTGTAGCAGTGATCTGTGCCATCATTTATATATAACCAGACTTAATGACTATTTCGAGGTCAATTTTATTTATTTTTTACACGTAGCTATTAATAAATAACACAATCCTGATGCTGTGCTTGGGAAGGTCCTGATTTTGCGTCAACAAGCTCCTTCATCAGCAGATCGTTGTGTGTCGTCATGGCGTGACATAACCTTTTAAAATTCCTCACCTGGTCATTTTAGAGTTATTTTATCTATAGTAATTTATTGTCCTGTATAATGATGCGTAAGGATTTTTTTTTATTATTATTAATTATCATTCCAGCTTGTTTGTCAAGGTCATTGGTGTGGCTCCTGCCCCCGGACCCCACCACTCCAACAGACCTTTTACTGTGCGACTGCCATGAAACCCCTAATCATCTGTTTTCACTGGATTTAATGAGCGCATTTACATCTGGAGGGCAAAACTAATCAATAGTGAATTATTCAAACACTAAAACCCATAGTGTTTTATTTAGTCCGAACTCATTTGCTTAATTAGTAGACACAAGCCAAACAGTCTGCCGTAAACACGCGAGCGCATTCACAGCTAATTAACTTAATACGGCCGTGATAATGCTGTTTGCTCAGACTGCAGTGTGTGGCTGAGTGAAGGAGGCTGTGTTCTCTTTAAAAAAAAATATATATAAAAAATAAGCCATTTTATACATCTCCAAAATGTTCCCTCAGTGAATATGGTCAGTGTGGACTAAAAATCAGTTTTTCTGTCTATCTCTACTATTTAGCAGCACCACAAGTTTGAAGAGATTGTGAAGAGCAAAAGGCTTTAGTAGCTGTGCTGATTTAAAATGACTGATCTAATATACTCTAGCAAACTCTATGCTACTCTGGTTCTGACCAGACGTCGACAGATTCATTGTTTTTCCCAATTAACCGACACCGATACTTGTTTCCTGAAACTATTGGCTACTAGCAAAAATCTATACCGATAGTTTTTCCGGGTTGTGTAGGTTGCTTGAGCGGCTGAGAAGGTCTGCTGTCATTTCAAAATGAAATGTAAAATTAAAGTGTCCTTTTGATTAAATTCAGATGTAACTGTTTTTCTTTAATTGAAATGTTACTTTTCGTTTCAGTTTAAATGTATGTCTTTTAATTTCCTCCTGATTTTATTAATATAAAAATGTAAAATTTATTTTTTTAAAAATCAGCGAGTACAGTTTATTCTAGCTCTCGGTATCGGTCCACGGCTAGTTCTAACCGAGAATCGAACCCGATATTTGGGTTTTTGCTGTTTACTCAAACATTAGTGAAAACCAGACCATCAGATTTTTATACTGTACAGTCAAAAGTATTGGGATGCGTGACTTTCTCAGCAGTATGTGGTTCTTTTTCAAACTGTTATAAGCAGAAAGCACATATTTGGACGTCTTTGGATGCAGTAGAATGAAACCTATTTCAGCATGACGGTATCACTGTGCACAAAGCAAACTCTATGAAGATATGCTTTAAATGAGTTGGAGTGGAAGATCTCCTGCTCTAGAGTTCTGACCTCATCCCTATTGAACACCTTTGGGATGAATGTGAACACTGACTGCACCCCAGACCTCCTCACCTCACCTACATCACTACCTGACTTTACTAATATCTTAAGCACACTCCAAAATCTAGTGGAACCTCTTCCCAGAAAAGTGGAGGGAATTATAAGAGCAAATTGGGACTAAATGTGGAATGTGATGTGCAATAATCACATACCATACTTATGACCAGGCACACTTTTGGCAAAAAGTGTATGTCCCTGTTGGACTTTTAATTCCGAAATGAATCCTTTTAGATTAAAGTTAGAGCTGGGGTTCAATCACCTTTCTAGGTCATACCAAAGGTGTTTATTGGGGTTGAAGTCAGAACTTATGTGCAGAACGCCCCAGTTCCTTTGCTGCAGCTTCTGCAAAACATGTTTTCATGGTGCTCATTTCGTGCACAAGGGAATTGGCATGCTGGAGCACGTTTAGGCCTCTTTGTTCCATTGAAGAAAAAATTATAATGTTTGCGCATACAAGACAATTCAGTACAATTGTGTCTTCTTACTTTGTGGGAACAGTTTTGGAAAGGACCACATGCAGGTGTGTTGGTCATGTGGTCATCTGTCCAGTTGCACTAGAAACTTTTCTGACAACCAGTCATCATGTTTGGCAATCGTTATCGCAGCACTGTCATTTACAGTATGGTGAGTGACATGGTATGGAAAAAACTCCCATGATCTCAAGAATTTACTCATGGATAATGTGCAAGTGAGTTAAAGCCACAGAAATAGTGATTGCCGTTTGGGAGGATATGGGGTGGTATCAGAAAATTTAGAGTTTGGTAACACTCCAACAGAAGACTACACGCGTAGTCACAGGGAGCACCGCCCTTAATAAGTCAGTGTGTATATGGCGAGCTGTACAACTGGTGTTATTCTGACCACCTGCGCACCGTGTCACTAAGCTCTCATTACACACGGGTTTCTCACCGGAAACATGATCTCGCTTCCGCACCCACCCTACTCGGCACATTTGGCTTCTTCGCCCTCTTCCCGAAGATGAAGATCCAGCTCGCAGTTTTTTTTTTAACACCGTTGCGGAGATCCGGCGCGAATCGCATAAGATGCTTGACACGCTTCGGAAAAAAGACTTTCTGGACACATTCCAGAAGAGGCAGAAACGCTAGGAGTGCTGTATTGCTGTGCAAGGGGACTATTTTGAGTGTGATAGTGTGTAAACGTAGATAAATAAAGTATTTTCTTGTAAACAGAGAATAGTCTTTGATACCACCTTGTATCATGGGTAAGAGTCACAGGGATGCAGAGTTGGAGTGTAAGTAACACGGTAGTTTGAAAGAGGTAGTTTGCTTCTTCACTCTGGACACTGTGCCATGAAAATGCACTTAAAGGGACTTTTCAATGCTTTCTCCAAATTAGCGGTCATGCAGTCATCTTTGAAATTGCTCAGGATGGCTAGAGAAGCAGCGTCTACAGGTCAGGGCCACAAGCTGTCTTTGATTTTTATGCTGGCCTTAAATGTTTGTTGATTTGTCAATTCCTTCACCCAGACAGCACTATCATGCTTCAGGGCTAAAATGTATCATCTAAAACCCGTAAAAACCTCTTTTGAAATGCCAAACCCATTGCTCATGCTGCATCACAGGGCAGAGCAACACAATTTGTGGAAAGCACCAGATATACAATCTTCTTCCAGTGGTAGAAACCATGTAGTTAAATTAAGATACAGTATGTAATATATGATACCAGTAAAAGTGTCCGTTTTAAATTTTCACTTAAGTAAAAGTACAAAAGTGCCTTAAAATGTACTTAAGTATCCAAAGTACTATGATTTTTTTACTTAATCAACCCAGTTTATGTGAAAAGACTCTTTTAATCTCAGCACAAACACTGATTGATGTATATTAAAATTATCATGAGCCCAAAACTCTCTACTCAACTACTTAAAAAAAAAAAAAAAAGAAAATCACACAAATGATTGCGATGTGGCGAGTTCGAGGAGTTTCTTCATCATTTATTCCTTGTCCTGCTTGCTGCTGAACTGTATGTTGATGTGTAGGTACACCAAGCGCCAATCAAAACAAGTTTAAAACAGAGTGCGCTCGACCCTGATTGGTGGCTTGCTGCGTGATTGAGTTTTGATCCTTATAAATAAAAAGGAACGACCGAATTCGCAAAATGAATTTGAGTAAAAAGTGAGAGATTTGACTTTTAAATGTAGTGAAGTAAAAGTCTCCCCAAATGGAAACTCTTTAGTAAAGTACAGATATGCAAAAAAAAATAAAGCTACTTATGTACAGTAATGAATTACATTTACTCCATTACTGTCCACCACTGCATTCTTCTGTATACATGAGCTTACAGATGTCCATGATTGATAGTGTTGCTGAGATGACAGGAAATCTGAATATGCCAGACTCTATTTCTTTGACTGCAAATAGAGTGATGGTTGGCAACCCCAGTGTTTGCGATTTCTGTGGACTGTATTGTTAACTGTATAGGGTTTAGTCTAGTCTTCAGATATCACTGCTAGTTTCTCTTGTTCAACAATCATTACAACCTGAGGAGACCGAGTTTTGGGTTCCTACTGTTAATTCAGAACTAAGACCATGATATTTAGAAGAATCCAGGACGCCATCCATCTTGTAGCATGTTGCACAAGCAAAGCAATGCTGAACGCATGCCATTCGATCTTCCCTTCATCCTTCTGCTCTAATCTCTTGCTTCGCCTGCCGTGTGTTTCTCTCGTTTTTTTTTGTACCCGAGATCAACTGTTTCTTTTACTCTCCCTTTTCGTTTCCCTCTCCTCTTTTCCGTCTGCCCTTTTTTATGAGTAAGTAGAAAGGATTTGTGGAAAAAGCATGCGGAGACGCTTGATTTATTCTGTCGCTAATTGAAGCGTACACTGGCGGGCCCACCGGTGCTTCCACCGGTTAAACGTCCCTCAACACACCGAGCTCAAAAGCTTCCTGTTCCACTGGCTGCACTCTGCATTGGCCAGCCTGCCTCCATCCCCCACGATCTGATCTGGTAAACAGGCGTGTGTTTTTTTTTTGTTTTTTTTCTCCTAAAACAGGTCTAAATGAGCGTGTAAATGTGCGCGCGCACAGGCCGTGCGATTACCACGGCAAGACCGGACAGGCCGAACTGTCCCAGAGCTCTTAGAAGAATAAAAGAGATTTATGATGGGTTAGGTGGCTTGGGTTTCCCTTGTTCAAACATGAAACTCCTTCTCTCAGCAGCTCTGAAATGTGCCTCTTCCTATGGCCACTTCACAGCTTTGGACAGCTGCAGCCTTTGTTTATGTTGGAAAGACATTAGAAGTTTCCAGAAATATTTCCATCCTTACACAGAAACCTCTTCCTTTTTTTTTTTTTTTTTTTTTTTTTTTTTTTTTTTTTTTTACACAAAGCGGTTTATAGTAAGAGATCAGGAGTTTGAACTGGGGGGGGTCACCGTGTCCATTGCTTTGGAGTAAGTCAGTTCAACAGCATCATTGTCGTAAGTCCATGCTGCAAGTACGACCGATGCGATTTCATAATAGGACAAGGGCAGAAATGTTGCTTTTTAATAGATTATTAATTCAGAAGGTGCTCTTGTGTTTGAGATTGAGGTGAAAAAGGGAGATGTGTTTGAAAGTGGATAAGAGGATTTAGAATGGCAGGGGGCAGAGAGCTGTGAGTGATTCTTGTAAAGCTAAACACATTTGTTCTCTGTTTTCTTTCCCCCTCATGCAGAGGCACCATATTGGCGATCGCAGTCTGTCTCTGTGTAACATGTTTCTGGATGAGATGGCCAAACAGGCTCGCAACCTCATTACCGACATCTGCACGGAGCAGTGCACCCTGAGTGACCAGGTCAGTATCACCCTACCCTCCTGCTAAACGCACTGAACATCATCTTAGACAAAGTCACCCCCATTCTTAAACTTACAACTTAACTAACAGCCCTGATAAATATAGTTTTGTTTATCCTTAATTTTCACATTTAATACAATTCTTATATGCATAGTTGCTTTCCTTAACCACCACTAATGATCCTCATGATCTTTCTTTACCAGTACTACCCAATAAACCCCAGATCTTCCTTAACCAGTAGTACCCAATAAGCACCCAGATCTTCCTTAACCAGTAGTACCCAATAAACCCCAGATCTTCCTTAACCAGTAGTACCCAATAAGCACCCAGATCTTCCTTAACCAGTACTACCCAATAAACCCCAGATCCTCCATAACCAGTACTACCCAATAAACCCCAGATCTTCCTTAAACAGTACTACCCAATAAACCCCAGATCCTCCATAACCAGTACTACCTAATAAACCCCAGATCTTCCTTAAACAGTACTACCCAATAAGCACCCAGATCTTCCTTAAACAGTACTACCCAATAAACCCCCAGATCTTCCTTAACCAGTACTACCCAATAAACCCCAGATCTTCCTTAACCAGTACTACCCAATAAACCCCAGATCTTCCTTAACCAGTACTACCCAATAAACCCCAGATCTTCCTTAACCAGTACTACCCAATAAACCCCAGATCTTTCTTAACCAGTACTACCCAATAAACCCCAGATCTTTCTTAACCAGTACTACCCAATAAACCCCAGATCTTCCTTAACCAGTTCTACCCATACACACTGTAAACACTTACTTTTTTATTAGTAACTACCTAATAAACACCATGATCTTTACTTAAACCCCCTATTAACACCACTATATGATTATTGACCATTTGGCCATCAATACTAGAACCTCTTAAATGACCTCAAAATCAGTTTGCAGCCTTTTTTATTATATTTGTTAGTTATTTTAACATTGTAGTGAACTTTAGACTCAGAAGCTGTCTTGGCTAATCAGCTCTATTGGGGTAAGGAAGACATTTTGTTTTTCATGTTTGGTTGAACGTCTCCTTTAATGAACTCTGACTGCAAGATTGTCCTTCATGCCTAATTATCATCTTATTTAAGTGGCATGTTACCAGATGAGAAATGTGCTGACTTATGAAGGTTTCTGCTGCCTTATGTGGAACAAATTTTCTCTTTGGCAACCTCGCTTTTTTTTTCTTTTCTTTTCTATTTTTTTTTTTTTTCTTCTTCCCAAAAATTGCTTGAGGAGCTTTAGGAAAGCAAAACTTCCCCAGATGTTCTCCGCTCAGCCAGGAGCATATATCATTCCCTCCCCTCCTCTTGAGATAATGCTCAGAGATCTCTTCTCGTCTGTGTGTTTTTGTAATAATATAAGCAAACAGGACAAGGACTTGTAACTCTTCCAGAGTATGCTGCTCGTCTCTTTGCTTGCTCGCGGTATAAAAAAAAAAAAGTGAAGGGCGCTCTTTTTTTTTTTTTTTTCTTTTTCTTGTTTCCCCCTCAACCATGCAGCTACTGCCAAAACACTGCGCCAAAACCATCAGTCAGGCCGTGAACAAGAAGTCCAAGAAGCAAACGGGGAAGAAAGGAGAGCCAGAGCGAGAGAAGCCTGGAGTGGAGAGCATGAGGAAGAACAGATTGCTCGTCACCAAGTAAGCAGCACCCGAGTCTCCATGGCACATACACACGTACATGCAATCATTGGTGGACTGATCAGTTCAACACGTTCAAATAGGCAAATTCAACTACACACACACACACACACACACACACACAGAAAATCTCAAAAACAAAAAAAGAAACTTGTGTGCCAGTATCAGTTCATAATCCATCCAAGTTCTTAATCCATCCTGTTGGTGGTCTCTGCTACTTAATCAGGCCTCCCTGGATCACACACACACACACACACACACACACACACACACACACATGCACAGATCCTCCACCCAAAAGAAAGAGGATAGTCCTTGATCCCTGACTCAAATATCCCACTTCCACTGAGGCATTAATATATAATGAGCTCAAATACATCTTTAGCCATGTTCTCTTCAAGGCCAAGCTTCAGTTTGTCTCTTTAATCTGAAGAAAATGAGTTTTTAATGCTGCCCGCTTTTCTGACTGCATGGTTTTCCTTTATGTTCTTAGCTTGGATAAGCTGCACACAGCCTTGTCGGAGCTTTGCTTCTCCATCAACTACGTACCCAACATGGTGGTCTGGGAGCACACCTTTACCCCGCGCGAGTATCTGACCTCCCACCTGGAGATCCGCTTCACCAAGTGAGTCGCTCCTTCCATCTGCATTAAACTTTCCTATTGCAGTGGGATAACTGCAGCATAAGTGTAGGGGGTGTAGCTCTGCATAGTCCTACTACAATTACTGTTCTTTATTTTCTTATGTATCACAGCGTAATGAGACAGCGTTCCACAGAACCCTAGTGTTACATAAATACATCACACAACATGGAGCTACGTAACAGGACACAGAGCTAAGAATGTACTCGCCATATAAAGTGCATCGTGTGGGACAGATACACAAAACACAGTGATACAGTTCAATGTGCAAAAAAGAGAACTGTATACAGGTGTACTTGTAAATAAACACAACAATTGAACGCAAAGGTTACAGCAATAGATGGTATGGGTATGGGGTAGTGTGTTGTCATTTCTTTATTATTTATCACATTATGAAAAATCTATGATCAGACTCTTGATGTCACACAAATGAGGATGGGTTCCCCTTTTGAGTCTGGTTCCTCTCAAGGTTTCTTCCTCATAACATCTAAGGGTGTTTTTCCTTGCCACAGTCGCCATGGCTTATCAGGAATAAATGCACACCATTCACCTTTAATGTTAATTTCTGTAAAGCTGCTTTGAGACAATGTCTGTTGTGAAAAGCGCTATAGAAATAAACTTGACATTACAGTACATCATTTAGCAGAAAAAAGCAATTAATCTCCCAACTTCACACTATACAGTGATCAGGCATAACGTTATGAGCAAAGTGAATAACACTGAGTATATCTTCATCATGGCACCTGTTAGTGGGTGGATTTATTTATTTATTAGGCAGCATTTTGTCCTCAAAGTTGACGTGTTCGAAGCAGGAAAAATGGGCAAGCATAAGGATTTGAGGGAGTTTTACAAGGACCAAATTGTGACGTCTAGACGACTGGGTCAGAGCATCTCCAAAACTGCAGCTCTTTTGGGATGTTTCTGGTCTGTAGTGGTCAGTATCTGTTAAAAGTAGTCCTAGGAGTGAAGGCTGAACTTCTGTAGCTCAGATTGCTGAAGATGTTAATGCTGTGAATGTTTAAAACAGGTCAGCACTGTTTTGGCAGCAAAAGGGGACCAACACAATATTAGGCAGTTGGTAATAATGTTATGTCTGATCTGTGTGTGTATAAACGTTAGATAGAAGGTTGTTAGTGTTTTAAGTTCTTCACATGGTGGACCACACATCTAAAATAGGAACGGAGAGCAAACTAAAGATGCCGTAAGACCATCTCAGCTCCCGTTTCAGCCTTATCTGTAACATTAAGTAAAGCATGCAGCTCTGTAAAATCTGTAAGGTTTGATGATGAATGTTCCTTTTGTGCTTGAGCTCCTCTCATACCTCATAAGGTCATGCGTACCAGTCAACCCAAGTGGGCTTGTTCTCTGATATTTTTTCAAGGTGAAATCTATTCTCGCTTACATGTTGCGGCAAAAACGACATCTTGCCGACACCCATTTTTACATCCTGGCATCGGTACTCCCAGTACTCTTGTTATCCTGTCCTCACTGTTAATACGGCTTCTGTCTGTTACTTTTCCTCGCAGGGAGGTTTTACTACGTTTTATTATTCAGAAAAACATGCAGCTCGCTTGTTTAATTAAACCGCGAATTGGAAAACGAGCGTGAAGGGACCTTTCGTGCTTTATTGTTCCACCTGTGATTTATTGGCGCAGCTGTCAGGAGTTCGGTTTAGAGTCCACTTTTGACGTGGCTCCAAATCCGAGGCCCTGTCCAAGCACATAAACACGCGCTGAGGAATAACAGGTATTTTCCACAGCGGGGTTCAGAAACTCTGACGCGTTTAGTCTGGCCGCGTCCGCGAACCCTTCAAATCGCTCGTGCGTCTTTGTCGACGAGGGTCTATTAGCACTGCTTCCTACGACGCCTTTTTCTCGCCTTTCTGTAGGTCAAACTGGGTAAAAAATGTTTTACTGCAAGCTCCTTTTCCAGGTTTCCCAGTTCAGAACCAGAGCCTTTTTTTTTTTTTACTTTGTTGCCATCACTGTGGGAATGCAATGACGCCAAACTACATGCTGACGTGGGAAGACCCAGTTAAGAAATTGTTTTAATTGCTAGCAAAACTGTGGTAAACACTGCTCATTGATCATCCATAATTGATAGTAGGTGTGATCCCGAAGATTCGAAGCTTCAATAGGAGGATCCTGATTCGACTCGACTTTCACAGAGGCGTTATGAAACCAGGATCAAACCATTTTTGTTAAATGCCTGTGCTCAATGTCTGATTCACGTAGAACTACCGATTTTATACATTTTATACGAAGATAATACACGGCCTATTATAACGATGATTGTAAATAAAAGTGTCAAAATAAATAAGAAGCTTTTAATAAATATTGTTAACATGCGTGAATCTTTCCGACCCCCTGTGACATATTTAACTTACACTTTCCATGATCCCTGACCGACACAGCAGCATCTTTGGGGCAGGGGTTAAACAATGTCTAAAAGATTCTAAATTAATAATGGAAATTAATTTTTTGTTTAATTGCATGTAATTTACTTACATTTATTTACCGGTACTTAAAACGCGAGTTCGAGTTCATATACTTTCTAATTATTTAACGATTGCCTTTCGGTTCAAGTGTTTTTCAATTGCATGCAATGTGCTGTTGGATTGGTCGCTTGCCAGTCATTTTTATAAACACATCCCCAATGCCCCTTTGAAACCCCATGAAGAGAGGATGCGTGTTTATAAAGTTGTAACTTAAAAAAATAAATAAATAAATTAAATTATTAAAAAAAAAGCAATTTTATGACCGTCCTCGTTAAGGTCATTTAAAGTTGCCATTTAAAGGCTCTGCCATGGAGGAGCTGGTGTTGAATCTAAAATGATCTCAGATCTCAGTCTAATTTATTGCTCAGTAGCTCCTGGTTCCACAACTCCAACACAAGTGTATATGACTGAAGAAAAGACATTCCTCATAATTACACTCATGATATTTCTCACTCTCACTGTTTGTAATGTTTTAATGGTTTATAATCATAATCATGTTGCCATTTAGGTGAGGACTGGATCCTTTTTTTAAATCTGGGTCCTCTCAAGGCTTCTTCCTCGTACCATCTAAGAGAGTTTTTCCTTTTCACAGGCTTGTTCATTGGTGATAAAATACAGCTACACATTAAAATATTCAAACACTTTGAATACACAATAACTTATATTTAAAAAAAAAATACGTTCTGTAAAGCTGCTTTGGGACAATGTTCATTATGAAAAGTGCAATAGAAACAAACTTCAATTTTAAATTAAGCTGCTGATGACCTGAACATAGGTTTAAATAGATATTTGAGCAAACGGATCTTCTATTTCTCCAAAAAAAATCATTTAGCAAATCATGCATTTAGAGGACTTGTAAGTATTTTTAATGAAATGTGATAAACAGTGCAAAGATAATGCAGGCTGGGTACCATGTTAGTAGAAGTGATTGCTTTGTAGATAAGATGTTGTACTTCTGATCCGAGGGTCATGGGTTCAAATCCCAGCACTAGCAAGCTGCCACTGCTGGGCTCTTGAGCAACGCACTTAACACTCAATTGCTTAACTGTGTAAAAGGAATATAGCTACAAGTAGCTTTTGATAAGTGCATCTACCAAATGCCATAAATATAAATGTTATATCAGCAAGGAAGTTTAGTTCCACTGTTATTTCCTTATTGCATGAATGATTTAACAGAATACTCAAAATATATACAATTGTTTAGCCCATTGTTGAACTTTTGAAAGTAGTTCAGACAGTAGTCCTTCATGTCATGAACTGCAGAAAAGAATGTGCAAACAGTGTTTCCTGGTCATGAGGCATAAAATTATTGTATTAAAGATGCAAAAAAAATAATCAAATGGCATTGCCATGCTGTGGTTTTTGTACAGGATATAAATCCATTTGTGCTGTTTGAGAAAGGCAAACATTTGTATGCCCTAATACATGCTGTCAATCTTTACTGAAACTATGGCATCGTCTTGCTCCTTTTAGGTCCATAGTTGGAATGACCATGTATAACCAGGCCACACAGGAGATCGCAAAGCCTTCCGAGCTCCTGACCAGCGTGAGAGCCTACATGACAGTGCTGCAGTCCATCGAGAACTATGTCCAGATCGACATAACCAGGGTGTTTAACAACGTGCTGTTGCAGCAGACGCAACACCTGGACAGCCACGGAGAGCCGACCATCACCAGCCTTTACACTAATTGGTGAGACGAACAGTCAGATATTTGTTAATGGTCTTAAAAGTCCTAAATTCTATGTTCTAGGTCTTAACAGATCTTAATTTTCCGAAGTCTATGTAACCTATGAACCATTGAAATGCTCCAGCAGCACTTTAGAATGTTTTTGTTTGTTAGTTTTTGTTGTGTTGTTGTTCTCTCTTTCGCAAGGCCAAATATAATAAGCTGTATTACGACTACAAATAAAACCACTATGCAACAGCCAATCAGCTTTGTTGTGATACAGGGTTTTTTATTCATTCTCATAGGTTTTAATAAGGTCTTTAAAAGTCTTACATTTGACTTTTTAAATTTCTGCAGAAACTCGAGTGTTGTAACTCTGCCTGTACAGTTAAACAAACTTCACGTTTGTGTAATTTTAATTATTACCAAAAAAAAAACTTCGGAGTAAAGCACTGAGATCTGCTGAAGAGTGTTGCTAACAACTTTAGACACATTGCTATAGCTGTACCAGCAGTACATCATATGGTATACCTCAAGGCTCAGTATTTGGACCTATAATGTGCATGCCGAAATCATTGCTGGGATTAATATAGATGACAGATGCCAATGTGCATTGTTTGAATAAATACATAAAACTTTGTGATAGCAAGAATAAATATATAAGTTCTACTACTTTAAGCTGTGAGCGAGAACAGGCGTTGGGAAATCAGTCCATATTATAAACCCGTAGCCTTACACCCCGCCAATAAATAGTGTGTTCAAAACCATGTTTACGGTGTTGGGATTTTGTCTCCTATAAATTACAAATCAGGTCAGGTTTTGATGACTATAGGTAAAACTATGTTCAAGGTCTGGTGTCGTCAAGGACTTAAGGTGATGGTCAGATGTTAAGATTTTACGAAAGATTTAATAGTTTTACAGTAAAATTCTGAAGCAGAAATACTATCAGAACCAGTTTGTTATGGTGTGTTAACTCTTCTCACAGGTACCTGGAGACTTTGCTCCGGCAGGTGAGCAATGGCCACATAGCTTACTTTCCTGCCATGAAAGCGTTCGTCAATCTTCCAACCGAGAACGAGCTCACCTTCAATGCCGAGGAGTATTCAGACATTTCTGGTAAACGTTTTAAAACCGTTCTGATTGTTTAAACATTTTTTTTTTTCCCACATTATTTTGGACTTCATGTTCAGAAGGACCGTTGGCTTCTTCTTTTTTTTTTTTCACAAATCAAGCATCACGGAATGTGTAATTTTACTGATCTGCTGTTAGTAGTGGTCTAAAATGTCTGTCCTCTGTCTCTGTTAATCAGAAATGCGGTCACTTTCCGAGCTTCTGGGTCCATACGGAATGAAGTTCCTCAGTGAGAGCCTGATGTGGCACATCTCCTCCCAGGTGGCTGAGCTCAAGGTGAGGACAAGCTAATGGTGAATTAAGTGCCTCAATGTACCTATGTCAAGTTTAAGTGTTAGGTATTACATCTTATAGTGCTTTAGTCCACTGAAAACAACTGCTTGAGGATATCAAGCATGTTTTAGGTGTTTAACATGATGTTTGAGGTGTTAGAGCTCTGTCTCTTATGTATTACCGGCCAAAATGTCCCCATGTGTGATTATCAGGATATGTTTCGATGACTGCCATATCATCCAACAACTTGTGACACCGTTATTTCTAGCCAAAGTGTCTTCAGGGTCAGTTATTTTGAAGATATTAAAGGATGACCATGTGTACTCAGATTTTTTTTAAGAAATGGTCAGGTGTCCCTAAGTAATTAAAGGTCATGGCCATGTGTTTGCAAATTCCTAAGGGTAAAGGTCAGGAATGTATAAGATATTAACGGTCAGGGTCATGTTTTCTACGATTTTAATAGTCTCGTGGCCATAAGATTTTAAAGGCAATGGTCAGGTGTCCCTATGATATTAAAGCTCATGACCTTGTGTCCTCAGATTTTCAAGGTAATAGTCAGGTGTTCTGAAGAAATTAAAGGTAATGGTCATGTGTTAGATTTTTAGGGTTAAAAAGGTCAATTATTATTAAGATATTCACAATCAGGGTCATGTTTTCTCAGATTTTATTGGTCTCTTGGCCCTAAAATGTTAAAGTTGATGGACAGGTGTCCTCATATTTTAAAGGTCATGGTCATGTGTCTTCACGGACAGTGAATTTACATGATTTAAGGTGCTGATTTGGTGATCTCTTGCACCTTATATGTTAAAATTTGAAAGGTGATGTGTCCCTGAACATGATGATGTGTCTCCAGGTCTCTAAGTCATGATCATGTGCCTAAGATAGTTCACATGTCCTGAGTATGTCCAGGTATTACTGGTATTGTGTCTCTAGGTGCTGAAGATATTAAAGTTCATGGTGAGTTTACCTGCAGGTATTAATTGTTTAGGAAGATCTGGAGAAACCCAGCACTAGTTGGTCTGCTTCTTTCTGTTGGCTCTTCCAGCTGCTCAGTGTGTTGTTTATCTGCCTGGAAGCAATTAAAAGCTTTCCCTCTAATTCCCCAATGATATGATTCCCAGAAACAGAAAGACTGATGTACCTGTAACTAAGCTCCCCCATGCCACCCCACCCTTACCCCTGCTTCTTAGGTAACACATGAGATCTGTCAACCTCTAATGAAACACCAAGCACACACGCTTTACACCATAAAGATGCTATTCATTAATAAAGTTTACTCTTTATAAAGTCGTCCTGTTCTAAATAGTAACATGTATTGTAGATCCTTCATTTGCTGGAGTTGAGAAAACACTGTCCCGGTTGAATATATGTATTTTTTTTATTTTGCAATGTCGTTTGAATGTCAACATGCTGCAAAAATGTGAAAACCAAGCCCGATATTATAATCAGATATTCTCCCGGTGGACTGTTGGAATTTGCGAAAGATTTGTTTACAAAACATTTGACATGCAACCCTTTTTCGAAGGACAGTTTTGACTATCCGATGTGTTTTTGGTGTGTGTGTGTGTGCTGGGTGGGGGGGTGTGTGTGGGTTTTTTTTTTGGGGTGTGTGTGTGTTCATGGTCCTACGCTCTACACAATGCAGTTTTCGCCTTAATGGGAAACATATTTTAACATGAGCACTCATGTGGACGATGGTGTGAAGAAAGTGTAAATTATGCGAGCCGGGTTCATGATCTATTTTACATAAAAAATGAATTCTATGATTAAAATGAACACAATCAGGCGCTTACCTCATCTTTAGAAGGGTTCAGGGTTTTTAAATCCAAAACTAGGGCCAAAAATAATAATAATTTGGCATGTATTTTGACGAAATTTTTTCTACAGAAACTGGTGGTGGAGAACGTGGAGGTTCTGACCCAAATGAGGACCAGCTTTGACAAACCTGATCACATGGCAGCACTCTTCAAGAGACTCACATGTGAGTTACTCGTAGATCATCCGGGGACAAAACTCTTGAGTTAGACAACGGCTTGTAAATGTGCTAACTACGCTACAGCTGCATGGCTTAGCAAAGGTCTCAGGGTTTCAGTATGTATGAGGAAGGGTTCAGGTCCATTTCAGTGGAGTCATTCAGATATTGGTTTTAAAAGAATGACTGATTTGTTAATGTTAATGTCAGATTTCTTTTTCTTTCTTTAGCTGTGGACAGTGTGCTCAAGAGGATGACTATCATCGGAGTCATTCTGTCCTTCCGCTCGCTGGCACAGGAGGCGCTCCGGGATGTAAGTGGGACTCCATCCCCTAATCGTTGTTTCAGGACACAGCGACTGGGTGGAATAACTAAAGTTTCATCTTTTGGGTTTTATTGTAATATTAATAAATACTGCGAGTGGGGACGGTGGTAGTGGTTAAGAGTTTGTACTTTGAGGTCATGAGTTCAAATTCCAGTCACACCAAGCTGCTGAGGCTCCTGAGCAAAGGAACCCAATAGGGAATAAAATAGTGAAAGGGAGAGCTCAGTAGTTACGACGACGTACTTCTTATCAGAAGGTGGTGAGTTTAAATTGTGGAAATGGACTAAATGCTCATCCAGGGACTAGAACCGATATACACACACAAACACACCGTCCCAATCAGGCATAACATTATGACCAGTAATGTGAATATCACTGATTATCTCTCCAGCATGGCACCTGTTAGTGGGTGGATTTATTAAGCAGCAAGTGAACATTTTGTCCTCAAAGTTGACGTGTTAGAAGCAGGAAAAATGGGCAAGCGTAAGGATATGAGGGAGTTTGACGACGACCAAATTGTGACGTCTAGACGACTGGGTCAGAGCATCTCCAAAACTGCAGCTGCTGTGGGATGTTCCTGGTCTGCAGTGGTCAGTATCTATCAAAAGTGCTCTAAGGAAGTAAAGTGGTGAACCGGCGACAGGGTTGTGGGGTCGTTGTTGATCCACATGAGGAGAAGGTTGGTTCATGTGGTCCAATTCAACAGATGAGCTAAAACTGCTGAAGTTGGTCTGTTTTGGAAGCAAAAGGGGAACCGACACAATATTAGGCAAGTGGTCATAATGTTATGCCTGATATATATAATTATTTTCCTCTTCACCCCATGAGTCTACATGGCTGCGGCTTACACCTATCCAAAGACTCGAAAGATACTATCGTCAGAACAAAGCATGATCTGACAAGCGTAATGTGTTTTAATACAGCAGTGTACCAGTACTTATGAGAAAAGGCTAAACATGGCAACAACTGGTATCAAATCTGGCTTTTTCTTTTGCTAACATGACATTGCAGGTTTATACATTGCTTTTTGTATTACGTATAATATAGAGACAGTAGAGCCATTCTGTTTCTGTCCTGTGAAGGTTCTCTCCTGCCACATTCCTTTCTTGGTCAGCTCCGTAGAGGATTTTAAGGATCACATTCCTCGTGAAACAGACATGAAGGTAACAACCTGCTACTTAGCAACGTGCACACATACACGGACTGTACAGGCAGAGGTGACATTCTGGGATGTTCTGGTTCTCAGGTGGCTATGAACGTGTACGAGCTGTCCTCAGCAGCAGGTTTGCCCTGTGAGATCGATCCGGCTCTCGTCGTGGCTCTGTCCTCTCAGAAGTCTGGTAAGCAGTGAGAAAAGCAGTACATGAATCATTTATGTAACAGGATTCCAGCTACAGGAGTCTGTGGGGATCAAAAAGAAACCTGGAATTATTAAAAAAAAATAAAAATACATAAATGGAAAATTTGGCTAGTAATATGGAAACTTGATAAAGCTTGATATATTTCCTTGGACTTCCATTGGTGCTGAATTAAAACGACTGACTTCAGAACACAGGTGTCAGATCCGTTTCAGTATCTAGAGCACTCTAATTTAAATAATGATAGCTTTAATATGAATAATAATAATAATAAAAATGTCAGTGCTGAGTACGTAGAAGTACGTTTTTTTTGTCTTGGCCAGTTGGAGTCTCATCGTTTATAAGACTGATCTCCACTGTTTACTGTCAAAACAGAGCGTCCACGCCAAACTCCACATCACCAACTCGCTCCCAGAGGGTTGTTCTAATACAAATACGAGTTAATTGTTGGTGATTAGCAGCGTTTTTCTTGGCCCATCCACCTCAGGGCCTGCTGAGAGAGAACGCTTTGCTCCTAGCGCTTTCTGCTTTGTCACTTTTGGAGCTGAAATAACGGTGTTGCGAAGAATCAGGGTGGAGTTTTTTTTTTTCATTGTGATAACAGAAAACATCAGCCCCGAGGAGGAGTACAAGATCGCCTGCCTGCTGATGGTGTTTGTGGCCGTCTCCCTGCCGACCCTGGCGAGCAACGTCATGTCTCAGTACAGCCCTGCGATCGAAGGTATCCATGATGGGGGGGGGGGAGTAGCTAAGGGTATAACGGTACACGTATTCTTTAAAAAAAAATTCGGTACAGGGCTTCGTGCAATCAGAGTAAAATCCCTCAGGAACATGTTAAGTGGCGGACCACAAGATTGTTTAGTCTCCGTTTCGCACTATGAGCACGTCACACGTGATTATCGTTATTGTTAAACTTGAAAACATACACAACGGGGGTATAGAAAAGAGACTAGAGTTAGCGCAGTGTCACTGTGTCTGCACACTCCGCACCGGATATAAGATTCGCAGTCCGTTGTTTTGCACGTGGGCAAAATTGCCACGATTTCCGCTTTGACGACGTTCAAACAACGAATAACTAATGTAGATTATTTAATTACATTTTTCCATTGTTTGATTTTATTTAATCATTATAATTTGTGGCAATTTAATCGATTACTCAATTTAAGATATACCTTTATTCGTCCCACAGTGGGGAAATTTCTGCTTTACAGCAGCAAAGAAGAAGAAAAATGTGCAAAAATATAAAAAAAAGAACGATAATACAGTATATACAACACAATGTATAAATACAAAAGAAAAAAATAAAACACCAATAAGTAGTGACACTATCAAACATATTGCATGGTTTTAAATTAGTTGTTATTGCACATTAATTGCTTAATAAAACTGGTATTGTTTTTATTGCATAGTTAAACACAATACTAGTGTATATCAATCAGTATAATAAGTGGTATTGCGTTAATTTGATTTATTAAATTTTATTTTGTATAAAATATTATTTTATATATTATTTAACCGAACAGGCATTTTATTTAAAATTGTTTAATAAATGTTTATCAATTGTTCACAAATGTTGATAATAATAAAATAAAAAATAAAAAAAAAGAAAGAAAAACAAGCAATTTTGTTTTTTGCATTTCCCCCCAAACCGTACTGAAAATTGATTTAAAAACCGAAGGTACGTACCGAACCGTGAATTTTGTGTACCGTTACACCCCCTATTGTTAGGCAATATATTATCAGCTGAATATTTATAAGTGATGACTTAATGAAAAATGGTTCCTGGTAGGGAATCAGTGTTCCATAGAAGGTCCATTTCCGGACCCATAGTAATCTAGTTTTATGTAGACAAATAAAAAGCTATTCAGGTGATTTTATAAGTGTGCTCTGATGTGTTTTAGGACACTGCAACAATATCCACTGCCTGGCGAAGGCTATTAACCAGATCGCTGCTGCTCTCTTCACCATCCATAAGGGCAGCATTGAGGACCGCTTGAAGGAGTTCCTGGCAGTGAGTTCACCACGTCTACACGTTTATTTTAAAACGTCACCACCTTTTTTACTTCGACCGGCTTCATTTATTCGTTACAGCTGCTCTTAACAAGCACAAAGTCGAATCATGCGTGCGGTCGTTCTCGAGTCAGATGACGTGTGTTTGACAGGAGAGGAAAAACAAACAAAAAAACTCTCAAGGACTAAAATAGCATCTCTCACACACACACACGTTTCATTCTCTGCCTGTTTTCTCCCTGTTTTTTTTTTCTTTCTATAAATGTAAAATTAGTTCTGTATCCTTCTCACTGCTGTCTTTTTCCGTAAATCTTACAAAAAAGCACAACTCTCATCGCATTTTAGTCAGATTTCTATAATTAAACTGCACCATCACATCATTGATGCATTAAAATACATTATATGAATCAGTGTTTATTTCCCCTTTGATGTTTGATAAACACGGATCTGTTGAGTGAGAAGCCGGAGATGAGATTTGTGTTTAATTATCATGTCTCTTTAGGGAATATGTCAGAGCCTGATAACTGATTCGGGTATACACGTAGGGGGAAAGTAGGCGGAGCCTCTTTCAGTGCTTTTTTTTTTTTTTTTTTTATCGAATTGAATCTAATGGTCTGTGCTATGCTTTGTGCTCGCTCAGCTCGCTTCCTCCAGTTTGTTGAAGATCGGCCAGGAGACGGACAAGACGACCACCAGGAATCGCGAGTCTGTTTATCTTCTTCTCGACATGGTAAAACCCAGCACCACCACCACCATCTTTCTGTCATCTTTTTAACTGCTGTGTTACAGTGCATCCGGAAAGTATTCACAGCACTTCACTTTTTCCACATTTCACAGTGTCATTATGGGGTATTGTCTGTAGAATTTTGAGGAACATAACGGATTTGGAATAAAGCTGTAACGTAACAAACTGTGGAAAGAGTGAAGCGCTGTGAACCCTTTCCAGATGCACTGTACTCAGTTTCTTTTAATTTTATCACCCCACTGGACCTGATTGAGACACTAGCATATGGAGACTTCACCCATATCAGCAGTTGCACCAACACCAGTAGCACCACCATCAATAGCATCATCACCACCACCATCACCATCTTTGCCATCCCCTTTACTGCTCCATTACTCCATTTCTTCTGAATAATCATTTCATCCCCTCACTTGATCTGGTTGAGACACTAGCATATTGATCCTTTACCCACATTTTGCATCATCTTTTAGAACCGGAGATGAAATTTCACAGCCGTTTGTAGTGTTTATTAAAAGAAAACGCACGCAGCTTCGTGGGATTTCTGCTCGATGATCTGTCTGCAGTCATGCAGTCCGTATCTGTCGTCTTGTGATCAGAGAGGAGCTTGTGTGGGATTTGTCTGAGGGATTAGCGACTCTTTGAAGTGTAATCTACAGGCAGCAGGGCTCTGGTGGGTAATGGAAAGTGATCAGGGTCTCGATTAGGCTGAGGACATGTTCGTGGGTGTCCTCCACCCAGTGCCAGAGCTGTCTCATACACACACACACACACACACACACAGAACACAGAACACCATGGCAGACTGGCAAGCCCACCACCAAGCCCTGAAATCTGTTCTCACATGGATGTGTGTGTGTGTGTGTGTGTGTGTGTGTGTGTGTGTGTGTGTGTTCCAGATTGTTCAGGAGTCTCCATTCCTCACCATGGACCTGTTGGAGTCGTGTTTTCCATACGTGCTGCTCCGGAATGCCTACCACGCCGTCTACAAGCAGTCAGTATCCGCTTCTGCGTGAGAGCTGATGGTTACATTCCATACACACACATACGTACACACACACACACACACACATACGTACACACCCACACATATGTGTACACACACAATTTCTCTCTGTTCATTCTCAGTCTTAATGATGCAACACTTCGTATGGGATAAAAAAAAAAAACAGAGAGAGAGATAGAGAGCCGTAACCAAGCAGGTAGAAGATCACGGCTATGAATTTCATTCATCAAATTCCAGTAACACTAAAAATAAGTTTTGATGTTTTTCTTGTTTTATTATTATTATTTGTAATTTTTTTTTACCTTTTTTTTTTTTTTTTTTTTAAGATTGGGATGTGGAAAGGGAATTTGCAAACGGTTAAAAAAAGAAAAAAAATAAGGAACAAGTATTTGGTTGTGTGTGTTGTGTGGGTGGGCTCGGGTGAAGTAATGAAGCACCATGTTATGCTAAAAAAAAAAAAAAAAAAAAAACTGTACAACACTATGAAAAGAAACACAGTGATTTATTTCGGTGTCGTCTCAGCTCTAATCTGTGTGGGTTCCTGTGCGAATTCCTCTAATAACTTTCATTTCTTTTTATTATTTTATTCTCTTTTGACACATTTTGCCAAAATAACGATGACCTATAGCATCTCATTTGATTACGCAAAAATGTGGGTAACTACGTGTTCTAAAAAAGAAGCCTATGGTGGTGTTTGTATAAAGCATATTATAATTTTTTAACTAACTTTTTCGTGATGCTTCGCAGCATTCCGAGACTCCATCGTAACTTTGTGTGGTTATGATAAACATTCGTACATATTTATTGAATGTTTATAAGTTGAATCCCCACCCAAACCCCTCCCCTCCATTTCCCTTTATTTCCCTTCTACCAATTTTATATATGTTTTGGAAATGTTTTTTTTTTCCTTTTTTTTTTTTTCTTTTTCTTTTTTTTTTTTTTTGGAAATGACCATGTATCTTCCATAACATTAAATAAACATTGGGTCATATGCACTCGACCCGTCTGCTGTCCTCCTGCTTCCAGGTTTTCTGTCCTTAATGAGTCGAGAAACACAGTAAAAAAAAGCAACATTTAACATACATTTTTTAAATCAGGTAGCAGAGCCCTGGAGATGCCTCAAGTCAAAAATAATAATTAACACTACATACTACACCGATCAGGTATGACATTATGACCACTTGCCTAATATTGTGTTGGTCCCCTTATGCTGCCAAAACAGTTCTGACCCTTCGAGCATTAACACCATTAACTTCTTCAGCGATTTGTGCTCGTCTGTTGGATGGGACCACACGGACCAGCATTCTGTTTTTTTAATAGAAATGGTCAAACACAAATGCTGCATTCATTGCGCATTAATAAAGTTTGTGATGTTAAAATGATGGATGGATGGAACGAACCTTTTCATAGATAACATCACACCCTTCACTAATGCTACTGTGATCCTATAATTATTATATTAATGTAGATGAGCGAAAACACTGAGGCGTCACTGCGGTAACTTAAAGCTGTTCATGTACACTTTATAAAAAGAAAATTGTGGACACTTGACTATTTTGAAAATCCCATTCCACATTTGATGTTATTCTCCACTCTTCTGAGAAGATGATTCACTAGATTTTGTGGAGATTTGTGCTCATTCAGCCACAAGGGTGTGAGGAGGCCTTCAAGGAGGTGATCAGTGGATTTGAGGTCAGAGCTTTATAGCAAGCAATACAATTTAGTGCTGAAAAATTAGGAGGCTCATACACCTGGCTGGAAAGGTTAAGTATCCCAACACATTTGTCCATGTAGTGAATTTTAATGAAAATACACAAACATCGCAGCTTTCCTTTGCAGCAATACATTAAGGAATCCAAAGAAGAAACCATGATATTGTTCACAAAATACGATATAATCAGCAGGACATAATCATACTTGGAATTTCAGCAGCTATAAATTTGCAAAAAGTCATAGAGATTTTGGGGAACAATGAAAAAAATAAACCGTTCCATTCTTTTTAATTAAGAGCTTAACATAATCCATGTTTAAATCAAATGTTTGAAAAGCAATCACGCTGAGGACTTACTGTGATATGTTTTTCGTGCACCACTGCAGCCCGGACTTGCTGACAGCGTTTAGAATCGTACCCACACACTTCTTGGCAAAAAACCTTTTCAAACCAGACCATGATGGAGGAAACTTTATTTTTACCCCGAAAGACCACACCTGATTCATATGGGTCATCAGTTCCTCTGGTTAGAACACCAGGTCAGCCACACTGGCAGCTGATGAACATGCTTAGTCAACACGTCTACATCCACACCAGCTGCTCAGATTCTAGTCAATTAGTGCAGGAGGTGTTTTAACAAGGCGTTAACTGTTCCCATCTGTCATGAGGTGATAAAAGGATTTGGTCTAATGAATGCAGGTGTCAATAGCAAGCAAGCAGAATGGCGCAATTCTGATCAAATAAAGATCAAGCTAGAAAAAAAAAAAAAACCACTGTGTTATTTCAGTCATTATTCCTAAATCAGATACCAAAATAATGTACTATTCTGTTTAATATTCAGTAAGTTATCATCTCTTACAGATGTGAGCATGAGCGTGTCAACATTGTATGGACGGTAGGATTGAATTTTCTTTTCACTTGAACTAGGAGACTCAAACCTGTTCCAGCATGACAATACCCCTGTGCACAAAGCCAGCTTTATGAAGATCTGCTTTACATGGACTGGAGGGGAAGATCTGCTGTAGAGCTCTGACCTCAACCCTATTGAACATCTTTTGGATGAAGATCAACACTGTCTGCACTCCAGACCTCCTCACCTCACTTACATCACTATTGTAGCTGTATAATAGTGTGGTATTCGTATTACAGTACAGCGAGTTGCCTTAGATTAGATTAGATTAGATAGATAGATAGATAGATAGATAGATAGATAGATAGATAGATAGATAGATAGATAGATAGATAGATAGATAGATAGATAGATAGATAGATAGATAGATAGATAGATAGATAGATAGATAACTATTGATCGTCACAATATACGTAGAGAAATATGGGAAATATAATTTAATGGTTGTGTTGATGGTCGATATACAATGTTTTATTGGCTAATCTGTGAAATATTACACATTGGTTTTTATAAATATATAGTTTTGGAACAATGTTAATTCCCATTATCGCCGGAACAAATCGCAGCTTATCATTGTAACTTTTACATGACGGAAAACTAGAAAGCGCTGACGATGGAGACGTTACATTAAGATCTATTGACAAAGTTTCAACAAACGTGTAGTATTTATATGAAGCATCTGCTTCACACTGTTGCATAGAAACTAGAAACGTTTAGAACTATTTCATTCATATACATGTATGTTACTCACTGAGCTTAATAAATCCATTCATCCCAGTTCTTTGTAATTGGAGATTGCTCCAAGAATCCAAGGATGGATTTGGACTGAAATTCATATAAACAGGCTGCTACACCAGCTCAGGACCACCCATCAGTAAAAACAGTGCACCTCAACAATGATGGAACTGTAATGAATGGACATTCGGTGACTCTTTAGAGTCTGGTTCTTCTCAAGGTTTCTTCCTGATACCATCTCAGGGAGTTTTTCTCTGCTGCATTCGCCAATGGTTTGCTCATTAGGGACAAACTTATAGGTACTAAACGAATACATTCCGAATGTATAACATCTTTGTCTCTGTAAAGCTAGGACTGTCTATTGAAAAAAATATTGCCATAAAAATGAATCTGAATTGAATTGATTGAAATGACTTATGTTCCAATTTAACACCCCCCCCCCCCTTTTTTTTCCCCGGCTTCTGACCAATCAGATTTGAGAATCTGCCTTCACAAGCATGTTATGCTTGTAAGCTATTACCACTGAATATGTCTCAGTTGAACAAACCTTTAAAAAAAAATTTTTTTTAAAGTCCGCTCCATTAGCTCATGTAAATTTTTTTTTTTTTTTTACTGTTTTATAAACTCACCCACACAAACGTGTGTTTAAAACTGCTGGGAGACTATTAAATGAGTCAGCACAGTGCAGCTGTTTCTTATGGAGGCTACAGAGGAGCTCTGTAACACTGAATCTGCATCTGCCCTTAAACACAACTGCTCAATTGTTTGTTAACTAGCTGTTTTATTATTGAAAAAAGAAAACAGCTTTGTTTGGACAGCTTGCTCTATTCTGTCTAATTTAAGGTGACATCAGTAATGAATGCAGCGTCAGTAGTTGCGTTACGTCTTCCACAGGTCACTAGAGGACAGGTTGGACATTGTAGAGTGAATTCCTGCTTGTTATTTATGTTCATTTGTAACTTCTATGGGCAAAATCTTTTCTCAGGGACTGCGGCAGAGCTGCGAGTTTGTTTTTCAGTCTTTAATCTTAAATACATTTCATCAGCCGAAAGCTTTATTCAAGTCTGGAATATAAGAATTTTTTCAAATGACAATAATAAGTCTTAAAATGTGACTTGGACAGATGGATGAGAAGTTTTACTTATTATGATGAGATTTTATATCGAATGAAATAATTGCATGAAGAAAAAAAAAGATCTATAACGTTTGATCGAAACAAATCGACTTAATTAGTATATATTTTTTATTTATTTATTTTTTTTTGTTTTAATATTTATGTCTGTATTCATCATGATTTTTTTTTTTTTTATAGGTTTGGTTCTATTTTGATCTGGATATCAATATATTTAAAAAAATAAAACACAAAAGGAGGGTGTGTGTGTGTGTGTGTGTGTGTGTGTGTGTGTGTGTGTGTGTGTGTGTGTGTGTGTGTGTGTGTGTGTGTGTGTGTGTGTGTGTGTGCAGGCCTTTAGGGGCAGCTAGCTGACTTAAAAGTGTTTTAGGAATGTAAAGTATCCTAATTGCACTAGGAGTTTCCCTACAGGGCAGGGCTGTGACACTCCTGACCTGGAGAGAGAGAGAGATTCCTGTTTTTTCTCTCTATCTTCCTGGTTAGATCGTTTGTGTGTGTGCGCTTGACATGTTTGGAGATTGTCGGAGATGTTTGGACACTAGGCAGACGGGGCAATCAAATGAAACGATTGTATGTTGGAGGAAATAATTGACTCGTTGTAGCTGGATCATCCTCATCCAGGGCAACTTAAGATGATCTTATTGACACTTAGCAGTTGAGGGTTGCTCAAGGAGACCAGCAATGGCAACTTGGTGGTGCTGTGATATGAACTCACAATCTTCCAATCAGAAGTCCATTGTCTTAACCATTTACATTTAAATTGTATGGCATTTGGCAGATGCCCTGATCCAGACCAGTGGAGCAATTACGTGTTAAGACCTTTGCCCAAGGAGCCAGCAGTCGTAAGATTTGAACCCATGATCCGATCAGAAGCTCCCACTACCCTTAGATATGTGTATGAGGAGCTGAAGGAGAAGGAGAAGCTATACCCATTGCTTGGTGATGATGTGATGTGAGGTTGGAGTAAAGGAAAGGGATGAGGAGGTGGAGGAGGAGAAGGAGGTTTTGTTTGCACAACTCAGCCAAGGGTCCTGCCCAGTGACGTCACTGGAGGGGGGTGACTACTCGTGCAAAGCGCTTTTTCTCTGATTGCTCTGGTTGTTGCGCAGCGCAGCGCGGTGTGGTGAGGTGCGGCGAGGTGAGGTGAGGTGAGGCGCACGGTAGCGCACGGTCACTCTGCGCACGGCAACTGCACACATTGCGGATTGCGTTTTCTCAGTAACCAGGAACCACCATGAGATTTGCGCACAGGCTCGACTGACGCAAACAGGAGGAATTTTTTTTTACATTAATTTTTAAGCACCTTTTGCTCGGCGCAGGAGGAACCTGAATGATCTAACAGACTGTTTTTTTTATAGTAATTGAAAAGATGTGGCGTGTTTTAATCCCTGAGTTTGGGCATGTGGTGGTTGCGGTGACGTGCCTGGCGCTGGTGTGGTGCCCGAGCGCGGCGGCTCTGGCCGGCTCTTGCGAGATGGTGCGCATCCCGTTGTGCCAACCCATGCCCTGGAACATGACCAAGATGCCCAACCACTTGCACCACAGCACGCAGGCCAACGCGGTGCTCGCCATCGAGCAGTACGAGGCGCTGCTGGAAACCGGTTGCAGCCCGGACCTCCTATTTTTCCTGTGCGCCATGTACGCGCCCATCTGCACCATCAGCTTTCAGCGCGACCCCATCAAGCCGTGCAAGTCGGTGTGCGAGCGCGCAAAGACGGGCTGTGAACCCGTGCTCAAGAAGTACAACCATTCGTGGCCCGAGAGTCTGGCGTGCGACGAGCTCCCGGTGTACGACCGCGCCGTGTGCATCTCACCAGAGGCCATCGTCAAAGCAGATCCATCAGGTACAAACCAGCACCATCACCACTACCCAAACCTTCAGACCTTCAACACCTTCTCCTTTTAACCTTCAGCAAATCTATTAACATTGTGCTCTGACTCACATCTATACTCCTTCCATATCACCCTAGAACAATATTCACACTTCTCTACACTTCACAGGAACACTCAGAAGAACCTGCTTCTTCATAAAAAAAACACTCTCATTTCACACAAGTCTCTGTTTAAGTTTTACTAGATCATCTCAAAACCATGGAATCACTTTGAAGTAAATGAATCGTCCTTTAATGGTAAGGAATGTTGTGCATGTTGTGCAAGTGCTGGTGACGGAAGACCGAGCAGAACCATCATCTATGGAAGATCTTTCTGCTTTGGTCATTTTTTAATGTTATTGATAGCTATTTATTCCTACTTTAGTTACAAGATCTGGAAAATTGGAGCTGGTAAATCAGAGGTTCCCTGAGCTTCACTTTGGTTTTATTTTTATGGAGCAGGTCGACGGAAAGCTCATGTTCTTACGTACGTTTTGTTACATACATACGAGGTGAACAACAATGTCCTCAGTGTCCTCAAGCAGCTCAATTATACTGTATTCATATACCAACACAAGAAGAAAAGACACCCGTCTCTACAGTGTGTATCCTAAAAAGTGTGTTGAGGCAAAACCAGATTAAAGGCTACGAACAAACACTGTGAGGTGAGAAGTCATTAATTTAATAGTATTTATACAGCATGAAGGCTGATATAACACCAATTAGAGTTACGATCCCAGAGATACAAAACGACTGCTGCAAGTCACAAAACTGACTGTTTCACTGGATTGGTTTGAATCCACATACGTATTAGGAAGAGGGAAAGTCTTGATTTTTTCGAGCAGCCTCATGTATCAGATCCAGCATTGAAAATATAAAGAAATGGAGACTTCCGAATCAACAACATATTCAATAACAGTGCAGTTTTATTCTGGTAGCACTTTTAACAATAGTCCCAGAGCAGATTTATAGAGATAAAGAGATTATAAAATAGAAATGAAGTTTAAAACTTTCAATTAGAATGCAATAAAAAAAATGCTTAAATTAAAAATGAAAGATAAACAAAAATCATGTGTAAATAACGGATAAGTATCTTAAGACCCTTTGTTGTGTTGTTATAGGATTCATTTACATTTAGTTCTTTTTTATTATTTCTTTGCGAGTAGTTGTGTAAAACAGCAGTGTATTTCCTACTCAGGACATTTGAGAAATGGCAATTTTTCACCTGCTTTGGGGAACAGTTGTAGGGCAAAAGCAATGAATCAGTCGTGTGCTGCAAAAAAGACCAGGCTTCTGGGGAGAAGTTTAAATTTGTTAAAACTCAGCGTTACTTTGGGTTAAATCTTAGGTTTATATTGGTAAAATATCAGGTATATTCTGAGTCAAATATTAGGATTAATATAAATACAATATCAAACTTAATCTGATTAATCTGAGTTACACTACTGAGTTAAAGATAATCTTAATCTGGGTTGAGAAAAAAAAGGTTAGGTCTATGCTGGAGAAAGATCAGGCTGAAGTTTAAAAAAGTGTAGGCGTCTGCTAGAAACAGATAAGGGTTACTTTGAGTAAAAGATCGAGTTTATAACAGCTGAGTAAAGAGGAATAAAACAACAATAGGGTTATTACAAGTCAGACTGCAGATTGTATTTTGTAAAATATCGTGTTTAGGTTGAGAAAATGGTGATTAAAATATAAATCTTAGTAAAAGCTCAGCCTTTGCTGGGTAAAAGCCCAGTCTGATGTTAGGTAAAAGCTCAGTCCGATGTTGGGTAAAAGCTCAATCTGATGTTGGGTAAAAGCTCAGCCTTTGCTGGGTAAAAGTTCAGTCTGATGTTAGGTAAAAGCTCAGTCTGATGCTGGGTAAAAGCTCAGCCTTTGCTGGGTAAAAGCTCAGTCCGATGTTGGGTAAAAGCTCAGTCTGATGTTGGGTAAAAGCTCAGTCTGATGTTGGGTAAGATCACATGGTGATGTTGGGTAAGGTCACATTGTGATGTTGGGTAAGATCATATGGTGATGTTGGGTAAGAACACATGGTGATGTTCGGTAAAATCTCATGGTGATATTGGGCAAGATCTCATTATGATGTTGGGGAGGCTCACATGGTGATGGGTAAATTCTCATGGTGATGCTGGGTAAAATCACATGGTGATGTTGGGTATGATCACATGGTGATGTTGGGTAAGATCACATGGTGATGTTGGGCAGGATCTCATGGTGATGTTGGGTAAGATCACATGGTGATGTTGGGCAAGATCTCATGGTGATGTTGGGCAAGATCACATGGTGATGTTGTTTAAAATCTCATGGTGATGTTGGGTAAGATCTCATTGTGACGTTGGGCAAGATCTCATGGTGATGTTTGGTAAGATCACATGGTAATGTTGGGTAAAATCTCATGGTGATATTAGGTAAGATCACATGTTGATGTTAGGTAAGATCTCGTGGTGATGTTGGGAAAGATCTCATGGTGATGTTGGGTAAAATCTCATGGTGATGTTGGGTAAGATCACATGGTGATGTTGGGCAAGATTTCATGGTGATGTTGGGTAAAATCTCATGGTGATGTTGGGTAAGATCACATGGTGATGTTAGATAAGATCACATGGTGATGTTGGGTATGATCACATTGTGATGTTAGGTAAGATCACATGGTGATGTTGGGTATGATCACATGGTGATGTTGGGTATGATCACATGGTGATGTTAGGTAAGATCACATGGTGATGTTGAGTATGATCACATGGTGATGTTAGGTAAGATCACATGGTGATGTTGGGTATGATCACATGGTGATGTTGGGTAAGATCTCAGGTTAATTCTGGTGAAAAGCTCTGGCTAATGGCTTCACTGTACAAATGAACCCTGACTTTATTTTTCAGAGTGAGGCCAAAAATAATCTTGTGGTGATTTTGATTAAGATCTCAGGCTGATGTTTAAAAAAAAAAGCTCAGAGTGAAGTTAGATTTAATCTCAGGCTAATATTGAGATCTCATGATTGATTTTGGGTAAGATCTCATGGTGATTTTGGGTAAAATCTCTGTGATTTTGGGTAAAATCTCTGTGATTTTGGGTAAGATCTTATGGTGATATTTGGTAAGATCTCATGGTTATATTGGATAAGATCTCAGGCTGATATTGGGTAAGATCTCAGGCTGTTTTTAGATAAGATCTCATGGTGATATTGAGTGAAATCTCAGGCTGATATAGGGTAAGATCTCATGGTGATATAGGGTAAGATCTCATGGTGATATTGGGTAAGATCTCAGGCTGATGAATACAATTTTAATATAATTATATTTAATATAGCTAAGGTTGATTCTGGCTAATGGTTTTCTTCATTGAATACAAATGAACCCTGACATCGAGGCAGAACTGAACTATGGCAACTGTAATAAAGTCAGTGGTACATTGTATCAGCTTTCACATGTACAGTTGATAACAGTTTCAGATCCTGTATTTATTACAGGGTGTGTAAGGGTCTGTAACAGTTTCGTTCTGAAGAGACACTTTATAACAAGAAAGTCTAAAGTACGACATTTTTATTTAAACTTAAATATTTTTATATCCTGAGCTGTAAACACTCACGTGTTTGAAACACTCAGCACATGGGATAATACATGGTGTAATGTGGTAACTTCAGTATTTGAAGTAAAAAACAATCTCCATTGGCAGGTTGGTGTGTGTTAAAACATGCATTTCAGTTTACCGCGGCTGCATTAACAGCTCAGTGACACGGTGCACACGGGGTCGGAATAGCAGGCGTTGTTAGATAAGTACTAGTTGCACAGCTCTTTTGTCCTTTGCGAACTGACTTATGAAGGTCGGTGCTCCCTGTTACTGTGCGTGCACTCTTGTGCTGCCATATGCTGAAGTGTTACAAAACTAGTCTGTTGTATTTATTTCTGATAAACCATCAGAGGGTGCTGTGCTGTTATAGGTAAACAAACAATGTTTGGGTTGTATGATGCCATGTATGATGCTAGCTGTGTCTCATGATTGTTAGTGTGGGTCATTTGTGTAATTATTATTTGGCTGTTTTTTGTTTTTGTTTGCGGTTTCAGATAGGTGCAAGTGTAAGTCGGTGAAACTCGGCCAAAAGACCTATACAAAGAACAATTACAATTATGGTAAGTCTCAGCTACAAGCACATTCTAATCCAGAGTGTGTGAAAGTACCAGCATTACATGCTAACATCTGGTAATATCCCTCTGGCAGTGATACGTGCACGTGTGAAAGAAATAAAAAGCCGCAGTCACGACCTCAGCGCTGTGGTGGAAGTGAAGGACGTGCTGAAGTCTTCCCTGGTCCACATTCCTCGTGACACCGTGACGCTGCACTACAGTTCGGGGTGTCTGTGTCCCCCACTTCTGCCCAACGAAGAGTACATCATCATGGGCTACGAGAACGAGGAACGATCACGGTACTGCTTTATTTAAGTCTTTATTTATAGGGTTTGGCACTCTATACAACTGAGCAGCTTTGGGATTAGGGGCCTTGCTCAGGGGCCCGGGAGTGGCAGCTTAGTTAAAGGACAATACCTTAATTACTAAACTACCACCTCCCCCTGTAATTGAATAACAATTATTGCTGCTGCAATTGTCTTCAGTAGAAATAAGAGTACAATTATTAATTCACAATGGACATGAAAGCAGCTTTATAGAATATAAGAATTCTAGAACAAATACTAGGTATATTTATTCCTATTATTATTATAAAATGAATATTATTATTGTTTTTATATTCAGGTTGCTTCTTATTGAGGGGTCCATCGCACAGAAGTGGAGAGACCGAGTGGGACGCAAAGTGAAGGTATTATGATATACTTGTTAAATATTTAACACGTTTGCTTTTTGAATACTTGACTCTGATTGGTCAGAAGGTTTTGATGATCTTTCATTACATCAGTACTGAGGTTTCTGCTACATTTCAAATCAGAGATCTGAAATCTTGTAATATTTGATCACTTGTAGAGGGAGTTGATTACTGAAATAAAAAACATACTGTCATTTATGCAGCTCATTCAAGGGACTCTATTTGCTTCCATTATTTAATCAGACTAGGGGGTTTTCATGGAGGTCTTCCCCACCTGCTCCTGCATAATAGATTACAAATAAATTGATGAAGAAAAGCTTTTAGTTGTCACATGTACATTACAATCTTTTCTTCAGATTTCCCAGCAATTGTTAGGAAGCTAGGGTCAGACATGATACACCACCACTGGAGCACAGAGGGTTAAGGGCCTTGCTTGAGGGCCCAAGTGTGGCAGCTTGGCGCTACTAGAACCTTCCAATCAGTAAACCAGAGCCTGAAACTCTGAGATACCACTTCCTGTAGTTACCTCCTACAAAGACATCATACACGCTTTCGATCATGTTTTGGAGAGAACAGTGCAGTGCTGCAGTGCTCTGGCTGGAACTAGGGTTAACTTGAGCTGTGTTCCAGTAGCAAATGTTTGCCATGTGTTTGAAGTGAAAGTAAAACATCCTTTTCCAATTCTACTTGAGTAAATGGGTGGGTGTAGGTATAGAAAGTGAAAGTTTTATATTTTATAAGAACTATGTGAACATGGTCCATTGTCCTGCACATCAGACCAGAGTTTACTATAGTTACAGAAACACTACTGTTCTACTGAAATCTGGTGGAGTTACACCCCCCGCCCCCCCAATTCCCCCCGTGCACACCCCAAAGTAATAAATACCTCTTAAAAATAAACAGCAATAATAAAGTATAAATTGAAATAAAGTTGAAAAATTATAATTAAAATGTGTTACAAATAATATCAACAAATACAATAGTAATAAACTTTCTTTTCGGCTTCTCCCGTTAGGGGTCGCCACAGCGGATCCTCCGCACGTTTGATTTGGCACATGTTTTACGCTGGATGCCCTTCCTAACGCAACCCTCCCCAATTTATCCGGGCTTGGGACCGGCACTAAGAGTGGCTGGGGATGGTTCCCTGACCGGGAATCGAACCCGGGTCGCAGCGGTGGGAGCGCTGCATCTTAACCACTAGACCACCAGGGGACCTAAATACAATAGTAATAATAATAATAAAAAAAAAAAAACAATATTGAAAAAAACAACAATAATACCAGTAAATCATCAGGAAGTGTTTCTGCAGGTGGTTCTTTCGCTCGTGGTTCTTCATCTGAGACTCTGTAAATGTGAGCAGTTGGAGTTGGATCTTGTGAATGTAATGGGAGTGGATTCGGGAGTCAGGAGTGGATTAGGGTCCACGTCTGCATGATCATCGTATACTGCAAGACTGTCCACTTTAATAAATAGAAAATGTAACTTTCAGGGAATATGATATAGAAAAAACGGGATCAGAGCACAGGGTCGGCCATGATACAACACCCCAGGAGCACAAAGGGTTAAGGGCCTTGCTTAAGGGCCCAAGAGTGGCAGCTTGGCGATACCGAGGCTTGAACCCCTCGACTTTCTGATCAGCGCCTAAACCAGTGAGCTCCTACTCCTCTTTCACGTTACTTCGATTTAGAAAGGAACGGTGGTAGCTTAGCGGTTAAGATTGTGAATTCAAGTTACTCTGGATAAGGGGCATCTGCCAAATACCATAAATATAAATGTCCAATGCATCGTTCTTGTTATATGTTGAGGGTATATTTTCTCAGACGAAGCTTTTCCCACTGATGTTGCAGCCGAATTTTTTCCAGTCTACGAAAGACTTGGATCTCCTTCAGCTACTGTTTTTTTTTTTTTTTTTTAGTTTTGCCCCCTTCTCTGTTTGGTAGCCCAGTGATGGATGAAAAAGTAGAATGTGTGTCAGGGAACGCTTTGTAGCAGTCTTTCTAATCGCTTCGCTCTCTTTACCGGCATCGGGATTTAGTGCTTGAGAAACGGAAATGCAAAGTGGCAGAGAGAAAAACGAGTGTGTATTGTGTGCTGATGGGGTGGAAAGCAGTACATTCTGATGAGGAACATGTATGTATGTGAAGACAAAAAGCCTGCTGTACTCCTGACTGCAGGAGGATGAAGCGGCGGTGTGTGTTGTGCATGCGTGCTGCGAGTCTGAGTGACGTGACTGTTGTTGTTTTTTTTTCCTTCCCAGCGCTGGGATCAGGCCCTGAGTAAAGGAAGGAAACCGGATCAGGACAGACGCGTCCGTCCCTGACCTCGCTCCGGCACAAACTGAACCCCGACCACACAAAAAAGTATCAGAGAAAACTGAAAAATAATTGCACTAATGTATGTTCTTCTTGATGCGTAAGGAGCTGTAGCAGAGATGTTTTTAGTTGTTGCTTTGTAAGTTTTTTTTAGCAATATCTCCTTTTTTTTAATTTGCCTTTGCACGAACAAAATGTTCATGTCAACATTGCTGCATATGTGTGTGCATGTGTATGGACTTGGTGTTATGGGCTTGGGGGTGGGGGTGTTGGGGGTGAGGTTTAATGATTGTGCTGGAAGAGAAGATGGGGCATGAGGGAGCTTATACAGGAGAAGATGACAGTTTTCTAGAAGGAGAAACGGCGTTTGGACGCGACACGGAGCATCATGGAGTCGTGCTGAAATCTCTCTTTCGCTGGATTCAAAAAAAGAACAGATGGAGGAGGCCTTGTTTTGGCACGAGACGCGAACACGAGGACAAATCTGAATGGCTGTAATGGAGACGAAATGTTAAGCGTTGACGAATTACTTTCGTTCGAAAGAATTTTTTTTTGCATAATATCGCCATAACTCTTAGGCACATGTTTGATATTCCTGACCAATAGGACGCCGTTTATGAACAAGAACGCATAATACGTAGCATGAATGCAGTGGTTTATTGAAGACAGCTGTTTTTTTTTTTTGTTTTTGTTTTTTTATATTGGTCTGATTGATACAAGATGATTCATCCTTCGCTCGAGCCATTATTCACCCTGCCTGTTATCACATTTACATCCACTATTAAACATATCAGACTGAGTTCCATAATAAAAGTGTGCATCACATTTTACACATTTTTCCAGACATGCCTGGTGTGACCATACCTATTTGGACACCTGATCACCGGACCCATGTCCCGAATCTAACCCCACTTTAAACTTATAATAACCACAACTCCTTCCACTACATTTAGGACCAGGTCTGTGTGGAAACAGAAGTTTTTGGACAGCTGACCATAACATTATCTGCTTTCTAAACATTGCATTTCACATTCAGTCCACATTTGCTCTTATAACCTCCACTCTTCTGAGAACATTATGAGATTTTGTGGAGATTTGTGCCTCATTCCTTCACAAAGTAGTAGTGGTGAAGTGAGGACTTCCGGGGTGCGGTAAGTGTTCACATTCGTCCCAAAGGTGTTCAATGGCGTTGAGGTCAGAGCTCTGTATAGCAGGAGATCTTCCACTCCAACCCATATAAAGCAGATCTTCATGGAGCTGGCTTTCTTCATTCCAGTGAAGAGATATTGTAATTGTTCGGCATAGAAAGACAGTCTAGAGTCTAGAACAAGGTTCGAATCTCACAATTGTCTAGACTCTAGACAATTGTGAGATTCGAACCTTGTTATAGAAATTGGAAGAACGCTTACATAATGAGTGTGATGGTCATCTGTTCAATCCTTTTGACGATTATGGTATTATTTATGAACTGGATATGTATATTCCAGGTTTTTGGAGCGTTCAGTGGATAATACATTGGGATTTCTATAGCCACCTGGTTAGATACAAAAGCATCAGAGCTCTATTGCAAATTTAAAGAAAAAAAAATGTCCCTGTATGTCCCTTTTTATTTTTATTTTTTTGCAAGATTAAATTTAGAAATTGTCCAAATTACTGTTTTTCTCTCTGGACCTGCAATCAATACTAAATGTTGTGTGTAGAATATTTATTCTACTGTGTGTGTGTGTGTGTGTGTGTGTGTGTGTGTGTGTGTGTGTGTGTGTGTGTGTGTGTGTGTGTGTGTGTGTGTCCAGCACAGTAGGTCTTGTTCAGATTCTCTCATGGGGGTTTTACATAAACACCTCCTGAGTGCCTCCTTCTGCTCCCATCACACGAAAACGCAGACCATTTATGGTTGTGTCGGTTAGATTCATATGAACGTAGCTCGAGAACCTTAACTCACGCTTTCTTTCTTTGCAACAAAGTGTCATCAAACACCGATAAAAATCTCATAAACCAAAAAAATTGCACACGAAATTCACCAACTTCCATAATTTTTCAATGATATTTTCCTTGCTTTCATTTGTTTCCCTAAGACATGCATTTCCCACGGCCTGTGTTGACCGTGGAAATAGAGCTGCGGTTTATGCTGTGTTTTTATCCGTCCGGAGAGATGACTTGGAAATTATAACCCTACCTGATTTATGTGACGAGGGAGTCGGCCAGTGCAATCATTTACTGCAGAGTTTATGGGAGAATTAACACAAAACGGAGGATTTACGGCCTTTAACTGGCCGTCCTGCCTCGCTTCATGTCTCCCCTGGTAGGTGATCACTTCAATCAGAAGGTTTTTTTTTCCCCTCCGTCGTGCCTTACTGGCTAAGAGCCTCCGCCATCAATCTGTTTAACGCGATGAAATTACGCAGCATGTGGGAAGTGAGTGAAAGGCCGCAGTGGAAGTGTACGCCATGTTTTCAGTCCTGGCTTCAAAGGCCTGAGAAGGAAAGAGGAGGATTCGTTCTCTGTCTTCTTCACCGCCAGCATCCTGACGCTGTATTACATCTCCATAAACTCAAATAGTGGATAGAATGAAAATAGATCAATAAAACCCTTTTAGGAAGAGCATTAAAGTTAAAATGGTTTTTTTACACACTGAAAATTTCTGTTCAACTTATTTCCCCCTTTTATCCAATCTAATCCTTCTGACTAATTAAAAGCTCCCATATTTATCCTGATGCTTTGCTTCAGTTCAGGGTCTCCAATCCAAATGCTGTGGATTATACAATATAAGTCCAAATCATTGAACAGTGGAGAAGTTTGACGTTATTCACTTTAATGAAATCAGAAACGATCCTGTCGCTCACACCAAAGATTTGATGTCACCCAGATGAGCACTGGTTCCCTCTACAAGGGATTCTTTCTCATGTCAATTAGAGGAGTTTTCTAGGTTTCTACATGACAGCAAAATGAACATCTACAATATATCTGGATTTCTGTAAAGCAGCTTTGTCTACTGTGTAAACAATAAAGAAATAAAACCATAGATTTATTCTCAAATTTTATTCGTTTGCTGTCTTTCTTATTTCGCTGTTGTACAGACAATCGGTCAACAGCAGCAGATTTTAGATGCTCGGTATATCAGATGAATTTCTGCAAACAAAGAATTGGTCTTTCTTAGAAGATGTTTAGCCATGCAGGCCAACACAAGATCTACATTTTTGTGCTTCAGTGCAAACACTCGCACCACAAAGTTAAACCAATTACACTGGTTTTGCAATTGTGAAAACTCTCTGCAACTGATTCTGAACAACTTGTTTTCAACTTCTCCACCTTCTCCCACACCACCCCCACTGCTACTCTCCCTCCACTGGCTTCCTCCAGCTGAATAAAACACCAATGCCTGCAAAACCATAAACGGACAAGAATCAATCGACCTCACAGCACTTATCTCACGCTATACTGCACCATGCTCCTTTTGACCCTCTCTCAGACTACAGAAAGGCATGCTTTCAAGACTCTTTGGGCATTTAAGTGGTAATACAAACTTCTAGTTGATGTCTAACCAGCTGAGTCACTATCAGTACTTTCATTACAGTACTCTCTTGTTTTTCTTTTTTATGGGACTGTGATGAGACCTGAGATGTTGTATGGTTTAGAGACAGTGGTATTGAGTAAAAGACAGGAGGTGGAACTGGAGGTAGCAGAGCTGAAGATGTTGAGGTTTTTGTTGGAAGTGACGACGATGGACAGGATCAGAAACGAGTTTATTAGAGGGAACGCGCATGTAGGACGTTTTGGAGACAAGGTGAGGGAGGTGAGACTGAGATGGTTTGGACATGTGCAGAGGAGGAACATGGGGTATATCGGTAGGAGAATGCCGAGGATGGAGTCGCCAGGAAGGAGGAAAAAAGGAAGACCAAGGAGGAGGTGGTTGGGAAGACGTGCAGGTGGTTGGTTTGAAAGAGGCAGATGTAGAGGACAGTGGGGGGTATGGATAGCTGCAGATGCCCTCACCCAAAGCAACTTACAAAAGTGAATTTCCTATTTATAAATACATTTTGATACTGGGTGTTTGGATATAATATAAAGACTGCTAGTGACTCAGCTGTTCTGACATCCACCTAGATGCTAAAACAGAGAAGAGTCTGGAAGCATGTCCTAATTATACCCTGAGAGACTGTGGGACCAGTCAAGCGGTGGTTGAGGATTGGTAGGAACGTGATGTGTGACGTGAGATAACTGCTGTAAGGTAAAAGGGTTCTGGTCTGTTTTTGCTTTGTAGATTTTGTGAATCTGATGCAGGAAGCTACAGGAACCAGGGTGGGAGATTAATAGTGTAGTGGTGTCTGAGAAATTAAAAGACAAATAGCTGCAGTGGTGAAATGCTTTTCATAGGCAGATGTCTCGCCAGGAGCTGGATGCAGTAGTCCAGTCTTAAGATGACGAGGGACTGAGTGGCACCTGAGCAGCCTTTGTGGATAGAAATGTACGAATTCTCATTTATTTAATAAGAAATCAAGCTTAAAATGAGTAATAATGTTCAAGCTGGATTTAGTGATCTCATACAGCATATGCTTCATTATTTGATTATCTTGCATGCAGCAGAAATGCAGCAGTTTTGCACCTTCCTTAACAAAATACCCGAAAAGCCTTTTCCAAAATTTCACTGTATCATCACTGTATCATTGTACTCCTCTCACACACACACACACACACACACACACACACACACACACACACACACACACACACACACACACACACACACACAGATTGCTTCAGCCCTTAAAGGACTGAGTTTTTTCCAAAGATTTCTGTCAGTTTGCTGTGGTTTGTGAGTGCGTACCCACAATCAGAAACAGATGCTAAAATGTGTCAGAGACGTGGGATCAGATTTGAGGTGTGCAGTGAAGCCCAAAACCAGTAATTTCTTGATGATCATATATTGTGCATTGGTTGTTTTTTTTTTAAACATGTCTTCATTTTTCAAGTCAGAAAGTTTCCCTGAAATGTTGTTCTCATTTTTCACCCTCAAAAAAAAAAAAAAAAAAAAGGAAGTTACTCAATGTTCCATGAATATCTTTTATATAGGCAGCATTTTTTTTTTTAGCATTGAGGTTAGATTTCTCTAAAATAAGCGGGTTTTTTTCTGATGAATAAAAACCTGTGTTTACCAGATAACTCAATAATCTTCAAAATTCCTCACGGTTGTTTTAAACATTTCATTGACCTCAAAGTCGTGATCATTAGTCAGCAGTTATTTATAACTTCTCTGGCACTCAAAAAAATCAGCTTGTTGCGGTTCAGTTCTCGGTGTGAACTACGGTTTCTTCACAGATATATTCCCAGAACTGCTAATTACGCTTTGCACGCAAACGCCTGCAGGAAGTGAAGGAACGCCAACAGTCTCATACAAAGAACAAGCTTTTGATTTTTCCATTTAATAACACTTATATTTCTAAACAAACTATGTGTTTACAGGACAACAGGACTTGGGTGGAGAAATTACGTTTCTCCACAGGTTAGCTCCAAGGACAAAGAAGATATTCTGGAAGGAGACACAGAACTCTCAGAGAAAAATGATCTGCTCTGTAAGGTTCAACCAAACCTCGAGACACCAACAAAGAAACTGGTGCAATGTTGTTGGGAATATAATCCAGAAGGACCTACAAATACTGAAGTAATACTTGGTATGCAGTGTATTTTGGCAAGGTGGTAGCTCAGTGGTTAAGGCATTGGAATCTGCCACTCATAAGATTGGGCCCATGAGCAAGGCCCTTAACCATCAACTGTTCAGTTGTAAGTCACTCTGAATGAGGGCGTTTGCCAAATGCCATTAATGTACATGTTCTATCGGGACCATTTGTTTCAGCAACCAAATCAGAGATTGGAAGTATATAGAGGATGGACTGCTGAGGAGATTATTACTGCTCCTCTGCTGACTTTTCGTGATCTGTACACCCCAATGAAGGTCCCATTTATTTTCCACAAGAGGGCCACTGTGGGTGCAGGTTTGAAGGGTTAAGGGTCTTTCTTAAGGGCCCAGCAGTGGCAGCTTTAAGGTGCTAAGATCAGAAGTCCAACATCTAAACCATAAATATAGCACATCCCTCAGTGCACATACATGGAAATAAATCCCACTCTGATTCAGATTCTGATAAGAAGAATTCAGAAGAACGAGCACACTGTGTATGGACTAAATTGAGCACGTTCTTCTGGAAGGATGACGAAATGCAGAATGATTGCTCTGTACATAGTTTCACAGTCATTCAGCATGTCAGTGTCCTTAACTGCAGATGACCGCTGAATGTGTGCCTGTGTGTGTGTGTGTGTGTGTGTGTGTGTGTGTGTGTGTGTGTGTGTGTGTGTGTGTGTGTGTGTGCACATATGCAGGTGTGTTATAACAGATGTTGAAATATGCATCAATGCTGCACTGTTTCTCCTCCTGCCAGAAAAATAAACAACTTTACCCTGAGACAAGGGTTGAGCCAAAAGTACTTAGAGATGTAGTGTCCCATCGCCCCAGGTTGTCTCTTTAGATTTCATTGAAACACAGTTGTTAACTATAAGACAAATATTATGTAACATCCTTCTCCTATAAAAAACCAGTGAAAATGTAGTCACAAAGTCCTTTTGCTTTGCCCATGGGTTTTCTTGATTGCCACATAAATGCATCACAAGGAAACACACACACACACACACACACACACACACACACACACACACACACACACACACACACACACACACACACACACACACACGTGTGTGTGTGTGTGTGTGTGTCTGTGTCTGTGTCTGTGTTTGCTTGTGATGCATTTATGTACTTTCAGCCGACTATTTAGACACAAAACATACCAGTGTGCTTCACATGATTCATATACATCTTATAAATAAGGCTACACACTGTTACAAGGACACACGTTAGCTTATAAACATTACTTTCAAGCAATAACACCCACTGCCCCCGAGCTAGAAATCGGGTTTATTTAATTGAATGTCTTTGTGTCCAGTCCTCTCCTGCTGACTGAGAAGCTCTGTCTGTTTGCTATCAATCTGTCTAAGCTCCCTCCTGTCTGAGACTCATTGATGGTTTAGCTGAAAACAAGCTTTCAGGGAAAATCCTCTACGGATTGTGAGTAGCACCTGGCCGTGAACCTTTGTGTATTGTGTATTGTTGAGGAATTAGCTGGTTGGATAAACAGGAAGCGGTGGTGAGGGGAAGGTGGGGGTCCTGCAGATTCACAGTGAGGCTGTTTATTTAAGACTAATTCTGGTGTCTGCTAGGGTTTGCTGAGAAGTACGTTCGGCGTCCAATTCGTTTACTCAGACGTTACTCGGGTTAAATGAATCGATTAGCAATTAAAAAAGTAGACAATTCGATAGTTTTAGGGCCACCAGGACAAACATTTTTCACTGTGACGTTTACATACAGATGTTCTTATCCAGAGCGACTAACATTTATCTCGTTTATACAATTGAGCAGCGTTGGGGTTAAGGGTGTGACTGGGGTTTGAAATGATGACCTTCACACATCCAGAAAAGCAAGCTTTAACCACTAAGCTACCACCTCCCCTGCAAACTGTCATCCGTGCTGAAAATGATCTCCCACCAGAATAATATCTGGTCATCACTGGTCCAGAGGACACCAGGTCTATGCGCTCAGAGTTCACTGATTCATGATGCTGAATCAAAACAGACTTTTGGGTTTTTGTCCAGTTATCAAATGTCCAGTTTCAGTGAGCATGCAACTACCCAATCCTCCTCAAGGTTCGATGTTGTGCATTCTGAGATGCTTTTCAGCTCAACGTAGTTGTAAAGAGTGATGAGTTTAATTCCCATATGCAGCACGACAGCTCGCTCAGCTATTCTGTACAAAATCTAGCAAGTGTTATGAAATTTCCAGGAGATCAGCAGTTTCTGGAAATCTCAAAAGACCTATCGAAAGTCGAAGTCGGCGAGTACATATGTAATATGCTTACATATTTATATATAGTAGACTGTTTATTTAGCTTGCTAATTCTTAAATGCCATAATCCTGTAACCTTCACTTCTGCACATTCCTTTTTAATGCCATAGCCTTAGAACCATTTCTGTACTTCTTAATAATGTCCACACGTCTCTGCACTGCTATAGCCTTTATATTTATTTACTGTAAATATGCTACATATTTATCTGCACTTTTGCACGATTGCTACATTTTACACTTCTGGTAGATGCCAAACTGCATTTTGTTGCTGTGTACCTGTACAATGCAATGACAATAAAGTTCTCTCTATCTATCTATCTATCTATCTATCTATCTATCTATCTATCTATCTATCTATCTATCTATCTATCTATCTATCTATCTGTCTGTCTGTCTGTCTGTCTGTCTGTCTGTCTGTCTGTCTGTCTGTCTGTCTGTCTGTCTGTCTGTCTACACATGCTGGCGTATTGTCGTGAGTTGGATGGTGATTTGGAGAATTACACAAATAAGCGTTGGTACGTGGTTGCGATATTGACTGTCAAAAACAATGTACTTAGCTTAACGACGATGCATTTTCTGATAACTAACATGTCCTGGTTAATTGAATACAATTTTCAAATGTGAGTCTCTTTGTAAAAATGTGGTCTTTCACTATTTAGCATTCTGAATACAAAATCCCTCTGTATTTATTCTCCAAAAACATTGTGTCTACAGGGCAATCTGAGGCCTGCTGTTTATGATAAATTTTACAACTCCATAAACATGACTCTGAAAGCTAAAAGAGCTTTACAGCCTTTTAAAAGTGACATGCATCTGTCAGAGGAAAATAATTAGGTTTGGTCAAAAGCACTCAAGGATGAGGGAGTGAAACTCATAAAAAAAAAAAAAAAAAGAGGAGTAGAAAGCTACCCGGGCATTTTCCTTCCCTGGGCTTCACCTCTTTCCTGGCTCCTTTTATGTGAACTGTTCATTTTCCACTCCCGGCAGCAAATCCACAGTCCAAATGAAATGATTTGTAACTGAAGAACTTGTAAACCTGGTATTCGTTTGATGCGATTTAAACGAGTCAAATTGCAGTATAAATGTCATGAGATGCGTGTGAAATGATGTGAGCGGTTTAAAAGCGTAACGCACCGGGTTTTCGGTGAGAAGAGTTCCGTCCTCCTGCAAAACAGACAGATGTTACCAGGTGCTACAAATCCACTGATGCCACATCTCTCAGCTTTCCTATTATTCCGAATAATAAACGCTGAGGAATCTCTCGGAATCGTCCATTACCAGGCAACCACACACACACACACACAGGTCATATTTTTGACTCACACACTCCATATACTCAACCTAATGCCTTTCCAATGCTCTCTACTGGACTATATGAGTGTGTTACTTTCCCTATTAGCCTGAACTCAAGTGTCCAGAGCCTCTGGATTCTAAACAGCCACTGCAGTACAGGTTTTCACACGTGTGTTTTTATACGTGTGAATCAATATGTGCGTGTGTCATACAAGTTAATCTCATCCTGACTAAGCAGTACGTACCTTTCAGCACCGAGGCCGTGGGCCAGGACACTAAAAGAGAATGATTTTTGATGTGTTGCCATACTGCACTCAAGCCCATCTCCTTTTTTTTCTTCTTCCACATCTGGGAGAGCTCTGGAAACCCATTGCTATCTTCTCTGCAGAGATGGAAAGAGAGAATAAGATTCCTGGCACCTCAGAGAAAGGATTATGTGCTGACTTTAGTTAAGAACACTGTGATTGGGACTGAGTTGCGCTTTTTTCTTTTCACAATAAAGAATTTCCATTAAAAAATATTAAGCTCTGAATCAAAGTGTGAGAATTAAAGATGCCTATTAAGGACCAAAAATTGCCTCTTTTCTCTGCTGGCATCTAATGTCTGACGTCTGACTGGCACTTGAACTGATTGATCTTGAACTTTCATCACAATGCTCAATCAAATGATCACCAGAACCGATTCAAAGGGTAAATCCTGGTTCTGGTCAGTAGGCTTACATACTACACGGATAAACATGTTCGGCAGGTGGACACCAGATATCACACTTACATATGGTTCTGCGCCAAATCTTGGTTTGAGGGTTAGAATTTTTTTTTTATATTCCAAGTTTACCAGGAATAAATCTGGGAATGTTTACAAACAAAACATAAATATAAACATTTAGTTTGTCATAATCTGAGATGATCTGCTTTGGCGACCCCTACTGGGAGAAGAGGAAAGAAGACGAGTTTGTCATAATCCATACATGCAAATTAATACAATTTTTTTTTATTAGATTTTTGACTGATTTAATTCTTTGTATTATTTTGTTGCACAAAAGCTTACACACAAACATAAATCTATGTAATATTTACGTAATTTACACTGAATACTCACCAAGATGGACATTTTTTTGACATTATTTTGTGTGGCGGCTACAAGACATTTGCTGTTTTATGTTTGGTGCATGTAGGGGGCGTGGCCTCAGCAGCCCTGCAGTAAGTGTGCATGTGATTGATGAATGTGCATTAACTGAAAATTCATTAAATTTGGTTGTTTAACCAAAACTTTTTTCTCCAGCTACATTCAACTTCTCTGTTTTAGGCTCACCTAGAAATGTTGTAAATTCCCAGTTTATACCCATTAATTCCCATGGAAAATTTTCCCAGTGACCGAGCGCTGACCTCAACCCCACTGATTATTGGCATGATGTTGACCGAGCATAATGCTTCCACACCAGACCATCAAATTCATATGTGCTTTCTGAACATCTCATTTCACATTCAGTTTACTGTTATAATAACCTCCACTCTTCTGGGAAGATGTTCCACTAGAGTTGATGATCTGTGCCCATTCAAACACAATATCTTTAGTAGTGATGTGTGGTGAGGAGGTCTGGGGTGCAGTCAGTGTTCTAATTCATTCCAGATCTGTTCAGTAGGGTTGAGGTCAGAGCTCTAACGCTGGCCAATCATGAACTTCCAATCCAACCCATGTAAACCATATCTTCATGTTCACACGAGTATTTTCATGCTGGTAGTTTAAGTGAAGAGTTAATTGAACGCTATTGCATCCTATATTTTTGTGTGCCTCCAACTTTGTGGTAGCAGATAGTAGATATTTTGTGGTAGAAAAAGTCAGGCGTCCCAAAACTTTTATCCATATTGTGTATATACACCAACATTTTAGAAATATAGTTTCATTACTCTTTATCATCATTTTATTAAATTCTTTATTTTATATGGTATTTTACATTCAGGATGTATATTAATTGTATTGTACTGATATTGTAAGGAAACAGAAGATGAGATTGAAGCTGAATTGTACTCATAAGGAAATTCCAGTGTTACCCTGCCCCCTTGTGGTGATTAAAAATAATGGCATGTGTCATTCTGGTGGAAAAAAGAAAGATCCACATTCCGAGGGAACAAGACCAGTTATACTGCGGTGGACCCACTGTCAGGTTTTGACCACTGTGCCAATCAGTCATGTGCTTTTACATGACTGTAAATATATTATACGCAATATGCTTTATGTTCCTTGGTGGTCTCATGCTCTTACTGCTGTGGCCCAGGCTTGATTCCTGGGCAGGGAACCAACACATCCACTTGGGGGTTGCATAAACCAGTGTGCATAAATCTCTGCTTAATTTTCTTAGTAAAATATACTCTAAATGACTGAAATCATATCCATATGTTCAACATTTCAGATGGAATTGGGTCAAGTAGGACACCACTGAAGGCCTCGATGTGAAATGCACAGCCTGCTACTGATGTAATGTTTCACATCAAAAGTGCAACAAAGGGAAAAAAAGGAGGATAAAACCTCTGGAATTTTAGACCTCTGGGGAGAAACAACAACCTACTGAGATGAAAAATTAAAGCGATTTGCGACTGATTACTGATTTCCAGCATTTCAGTTGATCAGAAAGTGTCTGTCTGTCCAGGACGTCTTATTTACCTAAAGGATCTGATGACTGTATGAACATATTATTTTCGGTGTGTGTCAATGGATACCAGAAGGAATATACAAACAGAGCTTTTCTCCACTTTGAGTTACCTAGGAGACCAGTTTCATCTGCTCAACATGATGCTGGAGATGTGCGGTGTGATTAATGCACTAAAAGTCCTGCCAGTCAACTTGGCAAAATAGAAATCGAAGGTTGCTTGGGTTTGACACACGGGGTCATTAAGGTTATGAACTATCAGCAGAAAGAACTGATCAAACGAAGGGGAGAACTAGAACCAAAAATCTGTTTCTAATATAGATTCTGCTGCTGCACAAAAATCATGGAAATGACGACATCATAAAAGTTCTGCTCCTTATTAAATACCTGCTTGCTCTTGTTTACTACCAAGTGGTGAAATTTGACCAAACCTGAACTGCCTTCCAAACTACATTACTACCAAATTTTCTGGTAATACACAGTACACATTGGGATGTTCAAAAAGCACAATACGGTTAGGTGTTTACAAACTTTTGCCCAAACTATCAGGACTGGCAGATTAAAGAGTGTTGAAAATAAAAGGCAGTGAAAGTTGTGTGAAAGCAGGAGTGAGTTACAACAGAAAGAAACAGAAAGTTGTACATTTGGGAATGTGATTAAATATTATTGAATGAATAAATATGGATTTCAGGGTTGCAACATTTATCTAAATTGTGTTAATAAATTAATAATAATAAATATATAATTTGTACAGCTTGTCGCCTCATGTGAAAAATATCAGTGATTTGCCTCTAGAGGTCGCTCTTGTAATGAAAGCGGAGCGGAAGCCGGAAAAACGATCGATATTGATTTATGCCGATAGTTGATAGTTCCACAAACACACAATACAACTCCTTCTGACCTTCTCTATACTTCTCCATCAACATTCTTATCTTGATGATCAGTGGAAAATGGTCACACTGTGCTTTCCTGAAGTCAACAACCATCTCTTTTGTTTTGACAACATTCAGAGACGGGTTGTTCGCTCCAGACCAGGCTGTTATCTGTTGCACCTTCTCTCTGTATGATGACTCATTGTTCTAGCTGATGAGACCCACCATGGTCATGTCATCAGCGAACTTGGTGATATGATTCGAGCTGTGCATTGCTACACAGTCGTAGGTCAGCAGAGTGAACAGCAATGGACTGAGCACACAGCCCTGAGGTACCCAGTGCTCAGTGTGGGGGTGCTGGAGATGCTGTTTCCTAAGGTCTCCCAGTCAGGAAGTCCAGAATCCAGTTACAGAGGGAGGTGTTCAGGCCCAGTAGGCTCAACTTCTCAATCAGGTGCTGAGGGATGATTGTGTTGAATGCTGAGCTGAAGTCTATGAACAACATTCGTACATATTAGTCTTTGTTGTTCAGGTGGGTGAGGGCCAGATGAAGGGTCGTGGAGATGGCATTGTCCGTGGAGCTGTTTGGACGATACGCGAACTGCATGGGGTCCAGTGAGGGGGGGGTAGCCGAGTCTTGATGTGCCTCATGACAAGACTCTCGAAGCACTTCACCATGACGGGTGTGAGTGCAACAGAATGATCGTCATTGAGGCAGGAGACAGTAGACTTCTTCAGCACGGGAACGATGGTCGTCATCTTGATGTACGTAGGAGCAATGGCACTGCTCAGGGAGATGTTGAAGATGTTGGTGAAGACATTCACTAGCTGTTCTGCACATTCCCTGAGCACTGTGCCAGGGATGTTGTCTGGTCCAGCAGACTTTCATGGATTAACTCTGCACAGAGTTTCTCTCACTTTAGCTGTGGTTAGACAGAACACCTGGTCACTGGAAGGAGGGGTGGTCTTCATCGCCGCCATGTTGTTCTGCACCTCGAACCGAGCATAGAAGTCGTTCAGCGCACCTGGGAGGGAGGGATCACAGTCGCCAGCAGGTGATATTGTCTTGTAGTTTGTGATCGCCTGGATGCCCTGCCACATGCGCCGGGTGTCTCCTCCGTCCTCGAAGTGGCTGTGGATTCTTTTGCCGTGTGTGCGTTTCGCCTCTCTTTGTCTTCCTTTCTATTTCCAGACATTACGCCAAGTACCTTTCTATCTGTCTCCCTTATCACTTTTTCAGTAGTTACCCAATCATCCAGCACCTCTTCACCACCACCGAGCCTCTGTCTGACCCCTTTCCTGAATCTCACACTACACTCTTCCTCCTTCAGTTTCCACCATCTGTTCCCTTCACCAACATGGCCATTAAAGTCTGCCCCAATCACCAATCGTTCATTCCCTGTTACACCTTCTACCACTTCATCTAACTCACCCGAGTTTTTACTTCTCCTTCCTTCATAACACAACCCTCCCCATGTACCCGAGCTTGGGTTTGGCACTGGCTTGTGCAAACCTGATGGCTGGGTTTGACTTCCTCATACAATAAAATGTATTAATATTTAATTATTTTAATAAAAAATATATAGCTTCTTACCTGGACTAGAATGGTACATGTTTGCAGTCTCTGCTCATACATTAGCATAAAAAAAAAAAAAAGTGAATATGCTTTAAAAAGAGAACTGGACTGAGATTAATGAACCTCAAATGCTCTCAAATGAAAAAATAAAATCACAGAACATCTATTTGTAAAAAACAAAAAATAAACCCTTTATTCTACACCATGTATCCAAGAAAAACAGTAGTACATGACTATGAGAAGACGTTACTTATTTTCCTGACTACAGAATGGCCAATCCCAACACTACAGGACACACGTTATCACTTTACAGTCCAGTAATCTGTGATCAAGAAGAGAAATCTGGATACTGTTGATAAAGTAATAAACAAAATGAAATTACCAATCTGCATAAATCATGACAGGGCTTTAGTAGAAAAAATGTATATCATTACTGAACGCAGCATTAAATAAAACCGTTTCTATAAGAACATGCTCTCACACTCAAACACAACAGGGATAAAACTGAAAAACCGGTCTGGATTTATCATTTCTGCCTTGACAAAAATAAATCATGTGCATGCTGTATACGGGACATTTTTTCAATACAAACACACACAAACACACAGAGTCTGAAACATTGCCTTGCTTTCCGAACCATTATACTGGTGGTTCTTCGAAAAACTGTGGAAGATTGTCATGACGTGACGTCGCGTCTCACACTTTGAGGTAAAAATACTTCCGCACACTTTCTCCGATGCTGTTTATCTCAACAGAAGACTTTTAGCATCCTAGGAGTGTATAAAGTTCATCCCATGCTGCCAGAGAATCAGTAGATGTAGGAGCTTTTATAGCTCATCCTGAGGAGAGGAAGAAAAAACAAAGACAAGATTAATCTCAAGATTCATAGGATATGTTTCAGCTCTACTGTGACCCATAATAAAGCATTATATGACTCTTTAAATGTGATTTATGAAACTGTTGGGCACTAGGGGGCGGTACTCATACAAAGGAAATATATATATATATATATATATATATATACAGTGAGGAAAATAAGTATTTGAACACCCTGCTATTTTGCAAGTTCTCCCACTTAGAAATCATGAAGGGGTCTGAAATTGTCATCGTAGGTGCATGTCCACTGTGAGAGACATAATCTAAAAAAAAATTCAGAAATCACAATATACAATTTTTAAACTAATTATTTGTATGATACAGCTGCAAATAAGTATTTGAACACCTGTCTATCAGCTAGAATTCTGACCCTTAAAGACCTGTTAGTCTGCCTTTAAAATGTCCACCTCCACTACATTTATTATCCTAAATTAGATGCACCTGTTTGAGGTCGTTAGCTGCATAAAGACACCTGTCCACCCCATACAATCAGTAAGAATCCAACTCCTAACATGGCCAAGACCAAAGAGCTGTCCAAAGACACTAGAGACAAAATTGTACACCTCCACAAGGCTGGAAAGGGCTACGGGGAAATTGCCAAGCAGCTTGGTGAAAAAAGGTCCACTGTTGGAGCAATTATTAGAAAATGGAAGAAGCTAAACATGACTGTCAATCTCCCACGGACTGGGGCTCCATGCAAGATCTCACCTCGTGGGGTCTCAATGATCCTATGGAAGGTAAGATATCAGCCCAGAACTACATGGGAGGAGCCGGTCAATGACCTGAAAAGAGCTGGGACCACCGTTTCCAAGGTTACAGTTGGTAATACACTAAGACGTCATGGTTTGAAATCATGCATGGCAAGGAAGGTTCCCCTGCTTAAACCAGCACATGTCCAGGCACGTCTTAAGGTTGCCAATGACCATTTGGATGATCCAGAGGAGTCATGGGAGAAAGTCATGTGGTCAGATGAGACCAAAATAGAACTTTTGGGTCATAATTCCACTAAACGTGTTTGGAGGAAGAAGAATGATGAGTACCATCCCAAGAACACCATCCCTACTGTGAAGCATGGGGGTGGTAGCATCATGCTATGTGGTGTTTTCCTGCACATGGGACAGGGCGACTGCACTGTATTAAGGAGAGGATGACCGGGGCCATGTATTGCGAGATTTTGGGAAACAACCTCCTTCCCTCAGTTAGAGCATTAAAGATGGGTCGAGGCTGGGTCTTCCAACATGACAATGACCTGAAGCACACAGCCAGGATAACCAAGGAGTGGCTCTGTAAGAAGCATATCAAGGTTCTGGCATGGCCTAGCCAGTCTCCAGACCTAAACCCAATAGAGAATCTTTGGAGAGAGCTCAAACTCCGTGTTTCTCAGCGACAGGCCAGAAACCTGACTGATCTACAGAAGATCTGTGTGGAGGAGTGGGCCAAAATCCCTCCTGCAGTGTGTGCAAACCTGGTGAAAAACTACAGGAAACGTTTGACCTCTGTAATTGCAAACAAAGGCTACTGTACCAAATATTAACATTGACTTTCTCAGGTGTTCAAATACTTATTTGCAGCTGTATCATACAAATAAATAGTTACAAAATTGTATATTGTGATTTCTGGATTATTATTTTTTTTTATTATGTCTCTCACAGTAGACATGCACCTACGATGACAATTTCAGACCCCTCCATGATTTCTAAGTGGGAGAACTTGCAAAATAGCAGGGTGTTCAAATACTTATTTTCCTCACTGTATATATACACATTTTATTTATACAGTATCTCACAAAAGTGAGTACACCCCTCACATAGATAGTCAATACAAAATACACAATTATGTGGTTTTGCAGGGTTACAATGTTGTACAGCTGTTTTCTCAGAACTTAGTACTCACTTAGGGTGTAATCACTTTTGTACATCTATCTATATGCATGTATTTACTTAAAATCAGAGTGCTGCGAGTATTACCTTCTGTAACAGAATGTGAGTAAACGTGAACACACTGATCTGTTTCGTACCTTGAATTCGGGTTTCTTGCGCTTGCTGAGCTGCTGGAGTCTCTGCTGGATGATATCAGAAATGACGTTGGAGTTCTGGCTGTTGATATATTCTCCTCCCTGGTGTAGCTGAGAGGAAGAGATGGGCATGAGCAAGAGTGGAAGCGATGCAGGTTCGTGATATGAGTGCATGTGTAAGACATGCAAATGCAATAAACTCTGTAAGAGGAAGGGCAGGGGGGGGTTGCCCAGGCTTACCCGTGTAGTGCCCAGGTAGGGGTAAAAGCGGACGGTGGGGTAGGACTTGATGCCTGCGCGCTGACACATGTTATAGTGTGCCTGGCAGTCAACCTTCCCTGCCTTTACTGTGCCCTTCAGCATCTGTTGATGATACGCCACATGTGTATTAGGCATATATATAAAAAAAAAAAAAAAAAAGTGTATCAGATTTAAGTTGGCATTTCTATCGTTTTTAAAATATTTGCATCAGTAAAAACTGATTTATTTATATAAATATTAGTAGATGCACTCTACTTATTATTGAGGAATTGACTAGTAATTTGTGACCAATATTTGATATGTAGATCTATTTCTTCTCGCTAAACAGTTTCTCGAGCTGTGAATATGAAGTCTCATCACTACTGAGACCGAGGCGTGTCCTAAGAGTCACATAGAATACAGATTAACATGGCAGAGGTAGAGCTGCATCTTCCTGGAGACACAACAGGAAAAGAATGTCTGGTTTTATTGCATCATTTTTCTTTTTGCACTTTAAAGGTGTGTTTGTGAAAGGGCCAGACGTTAGTAGTCAGAAGGTAAATTTATGGTTTGCGGTCTGTCAATGAAATAAAAGTGAACTCTCTGTACAATATTGAATTGCACAGCATTGTTTTTTTGTACCGCATTGATTCGCATTGTGTCGAATCAAATGGAAGTCTGATCGCACTGCATCGTAATAGAAGTGAATCGTATCACATTAAAAGATGCTTCATACATCTCTTTAATGTAATCACATCTGGCTCAGTTATGGAGATGCACATCCCTACTCCGTACCATAAATTTTGCGCATGCGTGAAAAAAAAGCCACGTCCGTTTTTACGACAATCTGGTGCTACGGATTCTTTACCTTTTTATGTCCAGCTTAAAGAAATGTATCTTAAAAGGAGAAAATCCTGACCATTCCACAATAAACACATTTGTTAGACTTTGCTAAAATAAATAGAAGAGTTCATTAAGACATATCTTTTGAAAATTTTCAAATGTAAAAACACACACACACACACACACACACACACACACCTACTTGTATTACTCAAATAGAGTTTAAAAACGTAAACCATTTAATAAAATTTTTCCATGTATTTAATTTTATTTAATCAATGCTAATTTAATAAATTATTCAATTTAATCAAATATAAAAATTTAATAAATACCCTTTTTCTATTTATATACAGTATATATATATAAAATATATATACACACACACACATTCTCTCTCTCTCTCTCTCTCTCTCTCTCTCTCTCTCTCTCTCTCTCTCTCTCTATATATATATATATATATATATATATATATATTATATATACATTATATATACATTATATATACATTATATATACATTATATATACATAAATACATACATACACACAGTACAGACCAAAAGTTTGGACACACCTTCTCATTCAAAGAGTTTTCTTTATTTTCATGACTATGAAAATTGTAGAGTCACACTGAAGGCATCAAAACTATGAATTAACACATGTGGAATTATAGATGGAATTATATACATAACAAAAAAGTGAACTGAAAATATGTCATATTGTAGGTTCTTCAAAGTAGCTAACTTTTGCTTAGATTACTGCTTTGCACACTCTTGGCATTCTCTTGATGCCTACTTTGAAGAACCTACAATATGACATATTTTCAGTTCACTTTTTTGTTCCATGCTACGTTCCTCTTTTAACGTCTCGGGTAGCGGGTGGAACATGCTCGTTTTTGTGACGGTATCTGGAAGAAACGAGGCGGTGTATAATACAAGAATCGTCAACAGGACTCTATACACGTTAAGATAAGGGATCACTGGAATATATACATTTTGTTATGTATATAATTCCATATATAATTCCACATGCGTTAATTCATAGTTTTGATGCCTTCAGTGTGAATCTACAATTTTCATAGTCATGAAAATAAAGAAAACTCTTTGAATGAGAAGGTGTGTCCAAACTTTTGGTCTGTACTGTATATATAATATATATAAAATTTTGGTCTGTACTGTATACAGTATATATATATATATATATATCGGTTCATTCTGGGGTTAGTTCAAGTTCTGTTTCACTCTTGCTCAACCCAACTGCCTGGTGCGGTGTGATCTAACAAACAGCTCGATAAAGATCTGGTGCTAATGGACAGAACAATGAGGGGGGGGCAACTTCTCTATCCTGCTTTGCTCTTACACATTTACTTTAGACATGTTCACATTATTGCTCAGGTCCCAAAACTCTATGGTAGATAAGAACCCATTTTTCTGCAAAAAGTTTATTTTTTTCTCCATTTAGTCTATCATCAAAAGAGCAACTCTAACACCTTCGAAAAAGTGGTGATTCCCCTATGAGCAAAAAAACAAAAAAAAAAACAAAAAAAAACCAGCTGAAGAGCACGGAGAAGTGTTTAATGACCGTACCCGAGCGAGGATCTCGAACTCCGGGGCAAAATGCTGACATGGGCCACACCACGGGGCGTAAAAGTCCAGCACCCAGTGTTCCTTTCCTTCCAGAATGTTCCTCTTAAAATCCTCGGGTGATAAGTCGACTGAGGCGCGGGGCAGAGAGCTGGAAAAAAATTATAAACAAGATGGGGATTAGTCAGTGGGAGAAACAACCTGAAATTTGAATCCTCTCCTGGATTATATAATATAGCTCAGTTCAGAAAACACACCATCACTAGCTTTCTTGCTGAAAGCTTCATTTGTAAAGACATTTGTGTTCACAAAATAATTTTGTGCAACATTATCTGCCTTGTACTCAGATGATTTTAGAGCTTAAGAGGCTGGAAAATGTTACCTAAGCGCCCAGGTCTTGAGAGAATGAGCATCTCTGTGCCAGCCGTTGAAGCTTCTGTGGAATGGAAAAAAAGAAAGCGTTAACACTTTAAGCATAGCAAGCATACCGCAAATTCTCGTTTACAAAAACAATGAAGGAACATAATAATCCATGTATCTCTCTTAATATCCCGCTCTCACCCTTTTCCATTTTTCTCTATACACATGCTCCAGAGATACTAATGATCCTGTCGCTTTCTTCTTTCCTAATTCCTCCTGACACCATACCTTTGGGTGAAGTTCTTTCCTTTTGGAGACCACTCGGATGCACCTGAGAACGTATTTTGCTCATAGACTCCATAAATTTCCTTGAGGTTACTGTGGAGGGTTAAATTTAAGAGGTGGGAATGTGGTAGCTCAGTGGATCGACTCAGAGTTTTTGATCGCAAGGTCGCGGTTCGAGCCCCGGTATTGCAAAAGCTGCCACTCTCGGGCCCTTGAGCTTGGCCCTTCACCCTCTGTGCTCCAGGGGCGCCGTAACATGGGTGACCCTGCGCTCTGAACCCCGGCTTCCTAACATCGCTTAAGAATTTGTCTGTGCTGTAATGTACATGTGACGAGTAAAAAAATAAAAATAAAAAAGCCAAGAAGGTATATTTGGATTATAAAATAAACCCCCTGCTACGTTGGCTTTAAAAACCCTTTTTGAGTCTGGTTCCTCTCGAGGTTTCTTATGCATTCCATCTCAGGGGGTTTTCCCTCAACACGGTCGTCTCTGGCTCACTCACTGGGGACAAACATATTTAGGGACAAATTTATGACTCTAAAATTCAAAGTCACGGCCCATTTAAATCCGCAAAGCTGTTTTGTCCAAAAACGCAATAAAAATAAGAATTGCTTGGAATTTGAACTCGCAGCTTTCCGACCGAAGGTCTAACACCTTAACCACCGAGATTAAAAGGGTTTCAGGTTTCTTAAGGTTGTTATATATCTTACAGAAGTTGTACAGTGTTAAAAAAAACAAAAACAAAAAGGGGAACGAGTATAAAACAAAAGGTTATGACTGATTTTTCGTGCAAAGTACACGGACGCAGGCAGACGTCTGCAGAGCTGTCCCTGAGTGAAACATCACAAATGATGAAGCATTATAACACCATCAGCAACCTCCCACCAGCTCTGGGGGTCATGTGATGTGTAAGATGATATAGGAATTCATTTACAAATGCATATAATGGTCTCAGAACTTTGTTGCTACTTGAAAGGAACACAATAAAGCAGCTATAATGTGTTTACGAATGCCCACGGTGGCCTAGGAAGCCCATTTCTACTTGAAAAGTGCACAGTATAGTATTTCTCTGTATTGACGAGCGTAGAAGAGTGTTATAAGTCCGTATTCATGCTGGTGTAAGGCATATGGTCATGTTTAGGGTTGAAGTGCTAGAATACATTTAGATGAAATAGGAAGGGTTCGAAGTAGTGTGTAAAAGCTTGTACTGTGATTTGAGGTGAAATTTTGATAGATCATGTTTCTCTTTCTCTCCCTTCCGTCTTCTACAATCGCAGGTGCGCTTTCTATTCATTGGTGCGTTACTGAAGTTTCACAACTGAGCTGTTCCCTTCCAGTGATCCCTTATCTTAACGTGTATAGAGTCCTGTTGACGATTCTTGTATTATACACCGCCTCGTTTCTTCCAGATACCGTCACAAAAACGAGCATGTTCCACCCGCTACCCGAGACGTTAAAAGAGGAACGTAGCATGGAACAAAAAACTGTCACAATACGAAGCTCTTATTCTGTACAGTGCCGTTCATAAAGCAGCTCCTCTAGAAAGCTCAGATCCCTGTGAGTAGGTATGGTACAAGTAACAGACACTGTTTTTGTACAAACTGCTGTTTGCACTGTTTGCTGTTGTTGGCGCTACTGTGTTTGTTTTTCCTTGTCTCCTGTGGTTTGGTGTCTTCCCCCTCCTCCCCCCATTTGCACTAAAATGTTGTTAGTTTAAAATTCTGTGTCGCTTGTGTTCCCTCTTGTTCATTTATGTGGTTTGCTGTAGCACTTTGGTCCTTGTTTTGTTTCACTGTGTACTGCACTGTATATGGTTGAAATCACTATAAAGCCTACTTGACTTGACACTGATAAAACTGGAAAAATAAATACAAATGCTAAAGCTCTGAAACGGCAAAAAAAACTAAAGGATACGCGCTTTAACACCGAGACAACTGAACTCTTTCGACCGCTGTTGTGAGGAAATCATCCCACAAGGCGGGAGATATGTTCATCTTGGTAGCACATATATATGCTGCTACGTTTGCCTTTAAATATTTTGTCATAAGATCAAAAAATCCTAAATCGAACCATCGTAACTCAGGGACTACCTGTATAATGCTCTTAATTGATTGCATGGTTGTGACCGGCAGTGGAACAGTAACAAAGTAAATGTAATCCGTTACTGTATTTAAGTCACTTTTTCCACGCATCTGTATATTACTGAAATATTTCCGTTTTCTGGAGACTTTTTGACCTCACTACAATTTAAAGTTTAATTTTTCGCATTTTGCAAAATCCTTTTTTAATTACGAGGATAAAAACTTAACTGTTAAATCACGCAGCAATCCACCAATCAGGGTCGAGCAAGTGCTCCGTTTTGAACTTGTTTTGATTGGCGCTTGGTGGTATCTTCTTACACCAATATACAGTTCAGCATCAGTTCAACAGCAAGCAGAACATTTAGAGAGGAATCAACGATGAAGAAACTCCTGACTCGAACTTCCTGCAACACGCGTGACCTCATTTGCATGACCTTTTTTTTTTGAAGTAGTTGAAAAGAGGGTTTTGGGCTCATGATCATTATAATAGATATCAATCAGTGTTTGACTCATTAACATCATTCTATTAATAAACTGTTGTTTTGAGAGTAACAGTCGTTTTACGTAAACTGAGTTGATTAAGAATTGTGATAAAACTGATAATAGGAACATTATAGCCGTAATAAATCATAGTACTTTGGATACTTAAGTACATTTGAAGGCGAATTCTTGTGTAGTTTATAAAAGGAAGCACTTTTAGTTTTACTGGAATAATATTTTGTGTGTATCTCTACTCAACATGGTTGTGACGTGTGTAGAGAAGTGTAATAGTAACATTTAATGCTCGTACTGGAATTGGTCTCGGCGGTTGCTGTTTTGTGGGTAGAGCCGGATCTCTGGGTAGGCCCGCACGCTCTCGCTCTGGCAAAACGAATGGTACTTCTGACAGTCCACCGTTCCCACGTTTATCATCCCGCTCACCATCTATACACATTGGAAATTCGGGGGTGAAAGAAAAAATGTTCAAGATCCTACAAACATCAATATTGCACACAAGAAAAAAAAAAGCGACTGAAAAGTTAAATGTTACATAAAATAGCAGGGGAAAAAAGGTTAGTTTGTAATCTCAGTCGAACAGCAGTTTCGTGTCTGTATTTAGATTAAGTGATGCGTTAAAACGAAACCAAGATCAATCATCTTGGAGCTTTTTCCATTCTTAATATGACCTAGCAACCATCATTTAAGTGTCAAATCTTTATTCAACCCATAACCACACCTTTTTTTGGAAGACCTACGGGAAGATGAGACACTTTTCTTCCAATTCTGCTGTATAACAGGAGCCCAAGTTTGGAAGCAAACTAGAATTGCATTTCAAGCTATTCTTAATTTCTCTTAGTTTTGACTAGAGCCCCAAATACATGATGCTGCCGCCACCGTGCTTCACTGTGAGCATGGGTGCTTTGGGTGAAAGCAGTCTGGATTTTGTGCCAAACATATCTTTTAGAAATATAAGAGCATTGTAGACCTTATTTGGGCATAAGACTAACACCTTGTGTCATGTGATTTTGGAGTGATTTAGGCAAGACTTTTTGTTTTTGTTTTTCCCAAGAGTTTTCAAAGAGCTTTTGGGTAGCGCAGAGATTTAAAGGTATAACATTGTCATACTGTATGATAATGTTATTTGAGATTCCTGAAGATCCTACAGCTTCTAAAATGCTGAAGGGGGTTTCCTGCTTCTTTTCATATCTAAAAGAGATTCCAGTTTAGGTTATTGTCAATAGTTTTTTCTACTTTATCTCCATAATTTTCTCCACTTGTTGGAAATGGCATAGTGTTTCAAGTCTCAATGTTAGCTCTTCAGGGGCCATGGTTTTATCAAGTAGATGAAATCAGCAAAAGGTGAAGAAAATCCTATAGAAACCATCTTTATTTGGGGTTAATCAGATCAGAAGTGAATGACAAATACCTTTAATCATGAGTGTAAATGTTTGGTTAATTCTCATAATGTCAAACCTCATTATGAAAGGGTTGGGTAACCTTTTGTTAATGTCTTTTTCCGAATATTCTTTTAGCTTGAATTGTGTTGGTCGTTATATCAAATTAAATGTAAAAAAATGTTTTTTTTTTTGCAATCTGTATATAAATCAGTTACCCGAGCCATTCTCCTCAACTCAGGGAGCAATGCCTGGCATGGGCCACACCACGGTGCATAGAAGTCCACCATCCATGTTTCCGTGTGCTTCCTCCTCTTCACCAACTGCTGAAAAGAGTCTGGGTCCAACATGACCACCGCAGGGTTAACCAGGTCCTGAAACCCATAATGAGCAAAAGCGATTGCATAAGGAAAGGGAACGGAAAACCACCACTTTCCCTCAAATCATGCGTCACGGTCTGAATCATGCTTAGGTCACACAGCCGCTTGCTTCAGCCTGTGCTGAGTTGTTCTGCAATGCACACGGGTTCCCTTTGTGGTTTCCGACACTAGATGAGACACTTTTTTATAAAAAAAAAACAAAAAACAAAAAAACAAACAAAAAAAAAGAACAAACAACAAAAAAGATCAATAATAATTAAAGATTAAAGCTCAGGGATAAACTTTGTCTTTTTGGTTTGTTTTATTGACTTAAAAATCAAACCATTTAAATTTTAAAAGGTTCTAATGGTTAAAGTTTAAAATGAAAACCTTTCAAATAGTGAAACATGTAGCTATGGGAGGTTGTACATGTAAAGTCAGGTAGTGGACAATAGTCGCACGTTTCATGGTGAAATAAGATATTTGAAAGAAAATGTGTACAACTTTACACTACACTATACAGGTGCTTCATTCTGCTTGTGTATTGAAAACAAACATTTCGATCAGTATAATCAGACCAGTCCTTTAACTGCAATGAGTCTGCCATATGATTATTCAGGGTACCTGGCAACCCAAAAGTCAAAAATTTTTAGCTCCTGGTAAAAAAAAGTTTTATACAACTAAGCAGCTATAGGGTTAAGGGCCATGCTCAGGGGTCCAGGATGTAAACTCACGACGTTCAGATCCAAAGTCCAACGCCTTAAACCAGTGCCTTAACCACCTCTAGTGTTGTCTCACCTCGATGAACTCTAGAATGCCATCCGCTGAATGGTGCCCCTCATACTCATGGATGCTGGATTTGTTGAAGATAACGGTGGTTGGATAGGCATTAATGTTGTACTGCAAAACAGGAGGAAAAACAAGTATGTAATCGTTAGAAGATGTCAACAGATGAACATTTCGGGGAATTTTCTTCTTTAAATATACCTAGGTAAATAAGGAAAATATACTCAGGAAATATACCAAGTTGGAAACTTTCCAGGAATTTGTGGGCATTCATTAGAAATTTGGGAAAATGTATATAAACCGTATTATATACAAACATAAAATATGAACCATTTGCTTGGTCATAAGCCGACATGCATGCAAATTAACTCAGATTTAAAAAATGACATTTGACTTGGATTTAACTGTAAGAACATTTATAGATATTTATTAATATATATTTCACAATATTACTGTTCTTTTCTGTATTTTCGATCAAATAAATGCAGGCTGGATGAGCATAAGAGTATTTTTTTTTTTTTTATCATCTCAAATATCTGCTCAGTCAGTGTTTATTAATTAATTAATTAATTAAACATTAATTTATGTTATATAATTTACATAAATACTCTCCAAGATGGACTTTTTTTTTTGCCATTATTTTGTCAGCGGGATACAGAAAATTATATTTAAGGTTTTTTCCTGATAACATTTAAGTATTATAGGCTACAATTTTGAAAATTCACAGTTTATTCCTATTAATTCCTGTTCATTCCCATATTTTCCTTTTAATTCCCATCGAAAATGTTTCCAGCCTGGAAAACAACCCTAGTTTTAAGTGTCCCATCCGCCATTGTGTGTAAATATCTTGATCCCAGCGTTTAATAAATATGAAAGATCACGAATGATTTCATATAATTTGTTGTTTTACCGCTGATCCAATTCCGACTGCCATTTATTTTTGGTGTATGCATTTCATGTTGGTTGATGAGCTAATTTAGGAGTTGCTCAGGAGTGGTTCCACAACACTAACTGTCTGTAGAAGACTGGAGAAAGAACATTACTCAAAATCACACACTTCAGTGCTCAAGATATTTCTCACTTTCACGTGTTTGTAATGTTTTAATGATTTATTAACCACACTCTTGATATTAATTAGATGAGGACGGGTTCCCCTTTTAAGTCTGGTTCCTCTCAAGGTTTCTTCCTCATAACATCTAAGAGAGATTTTCCTTGCTACAGCCATCCCAGGTTCACATGCACTTACAATAAGCTTCTGTAAAATTGCGTTTAGAAAGAAACTTCAATTGAATTTGTAGATTCTCACATTCAGACTTTATGGTACACAATTTAAGAAGAGTAGCGTTTTCTAAATCACGCTATGTGGTGTCACTCAGACAAGGATGCTTTCCCTTTGGTTCCTCGATAGGTTGCTCGCTGTCACGCATTACTTTTCCTCCGTATTATTGCCTTATTATCAGGATGTGGCTTTCCCGAACGGCACGACATCGATTATTAAAAACAAAACTTAAAAAGCGAATGCTTTCGTTTCAAGACTTTTGGAAAGTGGCCTAACCTAATCACCTCACCTTTTGTTTTTGTACCTGATGGTTATCGGTGATTTTGCTCAGTATTAGAGTCTTCAGGAAGCAGCTAGCTAGCTGGCTAATTTATCTACAACCCAGATCTGCACAACACGTAGAGTACTTGTTTATATATTCGTAACTACACGTAGAAATGTACACTGTAGGAAATGCTTCTGGCAGGTGAGTCGGGTTTTGTGCGAGTATGAGAACGTTCATCGTGACCACCTGAAGACCACCCCTTTGAGAAAAGAAAAGAAAAAAAAAAAAAAACATGCAGTGTGTACAGCTGTTTGTGTGCACAAAAAGTGTGACTTTTCAAGCAGAAAGAAAGGTGGAAAAAAAAATCTGGGTTTCCGGCTTTTTGTGGTTTTTGCTTGCATCCTCGAATGAAAAAGCAAAGCCGAGCGTATCAGATGCAAATTTATGAAATCTACATTTGCGGGAAATACTTTACACAAGGTGATTTAATTAGAATGATCTTACACGCAGTCATCTGGGAAAAAGAAAAGTGCATAAAGCTTGTATACTCGTGCAAAAACCCAATAAAAACCAATCTTACAATAACAGGTTTATTCTACCTATCAGGTAAAAATCTTTTATCACCTCTCAGGTGGAGGTAGATGAGAATAAAAGGCTGAGAATGCACAAAAATTAAATTCCACTTGGTTGCTGCTTAAACCTTTAAACAGGGAAAGAATCTACATTGTTTTCTGAACAAGTAACATCACCGAATAATGATGTGTGAATAAACTTCCTTTCGGCTTCTCCCATTAGGGATTGCCACAGCGGATCCTCCGCATGTTTGATTTGGCACATGTTTTTACGCTGGATGCCTTTCCTAACGCAACCCTCCACATTTATCCAGGCTTGGGACCGGCACTCAGAGTGGCTGGGGATGGTTCCCTGACCGGGGATCGAACCCGGGCCGCAGCGGTGAGAGTGTCGCATCCTAACCACTAGACCACCAGGGAACCTGAATAATGATGTGTGAATAAAATAATAATAATAATAATGAAAAAAATACATAATCACTTTAAGCTATCTAACATAGCAAACAGGCTCTGAAGTAGAAATATTTATTCATATTTATAATAAGTTTATGCTAATTTACTATAAGTATATGATGCACTTTTTTATCTCTATATATAAAGCTCAAATACCACTGACTGACTCACTCATCACGAAATCTCAAAAACCACTGAACGGATTGCAATGAAATTTGGAACATACCTTCCTCTTGGGTCTTAGGTGCTCACTAAGAAAGGGTTTTGAAAAATTCGCCCTGGATCGCGGCTAACTCGCGAAAAACGCGATTTCTCACACATTGTAAACTCTTCGAAATAACAGTACGGATCCTCATGAAACTTACTACATTGTTTCTTATTATATGTTAGATGCACGATAAAAATGATTTTCAAAGTAGTTTGCCCTGTATCAGTACTACAAAGGGGTAGTACGTTATTTGTTGACGTTACGTTCTGATCTCTGATCATCCAGTCCTGCTCAGTGCCTACTGCTTATTGCCATATTGCTTAGCGTTCTGCCTTCCGTAGCGAAGCACGGGTACTTTCAGCTAGTATATATATATTATTACGTTATATAGTTTGAAGGGGACGAAAGCAGAGGACATTAAATTCAATTGTAATTTAAAACACTTGGTTGCAAACCGACTGCCTAAAAATGCTGTGTTTCTTCACCATTCTGCAAGGCCTTTACTGCAGCTGTCTTAACTTCCTACTTGCAAACTCAACTGGATTCTTGCCAGGTGATTATCATGGCCATTGCAGAAAAGTCCACTTCCTTGTCTTAAAAAAGTCTTTGGTTGAGTGAGCTTCAGGCACTGTAAACGCACTGACTAATGCCTTTTAAAGCATATAAAACAGTGTTTATCCTAGTGTATTCTATAACAATCATATCATCAGTAAATACAAGGAACCACTTCCATCAGCAGCTGTGCCACAAATGCCATAAAATGAAGTTGTATGCTTTGGATCGTAAGCAGCTCCTTGCCTTCTCCATACTCCCATCGCTCAAATACAGGTTGATATTAGTGCATTAATCCATAGGACTGGTCCATAACTGTGTTTCTAGACGTTTCTGTCAAACTCTAGACTCGTCTTCCTGTTTTTGTGACTTATCGATGGATAAATCTTGTGGTAAACCATCTGACTGTTCGCTTTACTGTTGACTTTGACAAAAACACGCCTACCTTATGGAGCACGTTGTTCATCTGGCAGATTTGTGTGAATGTCTTTTTTTTTTTTTTCTTTATCAAGGAAATAATTGTTTCATCATTCACCGCAGTTGTTTTATATGATCTTTTCTATTGTTGCTGGTGGTTTATTTATTTATTTTTTAATATTATTTTTTTCACATCTCTTTAATGGATGTTTTCCACAAAGGGTGCAGTTTTCATTCCAAAGGCCACACCTGATAGTATTTGAAAATGAAAATCATTAGATTCAAAACAGGTCAAATTTAGTGTGGACTTGCGTGGTTGGTATAAAAAAAAATAAAAAAAACAGATTTTAAAAGTAAATGCCCCCTTAAAATCAACTCCAGAGCATTATCTGTTTATCTGGAGATGATAGAACGAGGGAAGAACGTCCACCTGACCATAGAACAGCTGATCAGCAAAAAACCCAATGACTTTCGGTCTGATCCACACATACAGTGCTGTAATTCCTACACCAGTTTCCAGATTTGTGACAATCTGCCACTTTAATATCATATTTTGGGTATTTCCAAGTCCAGTGTACACGGGGAACAATGTCATGTGCATTACCTCGAATAGGAATAAATGATCGTGTGAGGTCAATCAGCACTGAGGTATGAGTAAAGTCTTGCAGCTCACCATGTTGCACAGTCCTGTGTGTATGGTGCAGTCCAGAGTGCCGAACTTCATCTGACCGTGAAGCTGTACGGAGGCTTTTCTGAGCTCGGGAAGCAGCGCGCGACACGGGGGACACCACTAGAACACGCAAACACACTTTATAAACACTTTAATCCAGGTGCATGTTCATCCAAATCTCGTCAGGGCACAACCTGTAAGGATGCCAATGGGTTTTGTGTTTGCACTAGTGCACTAGTATATAGGATTATACTATATATTTAGAAAATAAGACTCACAGGGGCAAAAAAGTCCACAAGCCAAGGCTCTTTCTCGTCCCGGGGGAAATTCTCTGGCCGTAGGGTGGTAACGTGGGCGCTCACGCTCTCTTTTGCGAATGCCACAATGTTATAGAGAGCGTCTTTCCCTGAGGACAAAATGTTCGCAAAAATATTAACGTAAATAACTATTTAAAAAAATAAAATCATTTGTTTACTTATGTACTGAGGCTTTTTTTTATTTTTTATTTTTTTTTATAAATTCGTTTTCTGTTGAAACTCTTAAAAATATTTTTGACAAATGAAAAAGAAAAAAAAAAGAAAAAAAAACACAAACGCATACAATTCATGCAAATATTAATCACTGAATCAGTACAGGGGCATTTTTTTCTTCAACCTCACACACTCCTCCAAGGCACAGACATGGGACAGACGTGGGAGTGTCAGGTCTTTGAACTCACCGTGGTGGATCTCGAAGTTGTGGATGCCGAGGCCTTTAAAAACGGCCACGCACGGCTTTTGGATGTAGAGGGAAGCGCATAGATCTGCTTCGGACATGCAGTCCACCTTTCCCACCTGCACAATCATTACAAATATATATATAGATTATATATACACTATGCATTACATACGTGAAATAACGAAACACGGTCAGAATGTTACTGTACGAAAATTACTTAATAAAAACCTGAAGATTAAAACAAGTACACTGTATATTAATTAGCCAAAATCCAGGTCTTTAGAACATTACTACACCACAGCATGGCTGAAAATACAGTACATATGGATTTGAGCTTGGCTAATATCAGTCTGATTAGCAGTTTATACCTCGTGAATTCTCAGCCGATGGTGACTATAAGATCTGAATCATGTCCTCTGTTTATTTTCTTACTCTTAGATCTGTAGAAATGCTCCGTTCGATTAAAACAAGCCTTAACCTGTATGTGGTAGTCTATGAGCCGAGCGCTGAGCTTCTTGTACTCGTAGGTCGCCGTGTTCTTCTCCCCGAAGGTAAAACTGATGAGCCAGCGGTGCCGAGCGAGTTTCTCCTGGAATTACGTTCAGATAAAAGGACAATTAGTGTGTGTAGTCCCAGTCTACAAACGTAAATGTTTCCTAGAGTCCGGAATATGAACAACACTGTGTGGTTTTGCTTCGGCTATGATTTAGTGATTAATACATTCGTTACATCTGTAATGCATTTTGTATGCGGTAGGCATTGAGATTTCCTTCCCCTTGAATTTAAGCTTTAATGTGTTCCAGCTTGACAACAAAGACATGATTAACCAAGATGGTAGACTGCCCCTGAGTGGTCTGCCCAGATGACCTGTCACTGAAACTCCTCACCCAACCATAAGACCTGACCTCACTAACGCCCTCATAGCTCAATGATGATAAATCCCCACAGAGGTTAGAGAGGTTATCACAAAAGCAAAGCAGGAATAAATCTGGACCGGGAAATTTAACAAGCCTGTATGAGTGTCAAGGAGGCATCAGGTGTCTTGAGCAAATTCTTCTATGAAAACTCAAAAATAGGCGGTTTGATCATGCATGCCTCTGATCTCTGATATAAGTCAGTTTCACAAAAGAATAATGCCAATTCACTCAGTGCGTCGCTGTGCGTTTTGTTTCCTCTTATTGTTGGCGCATTCGAAAGAAACCAAACATCCTCGCTGTGGTTAAAGTTGTGAAAACCCTGCAAAAACATGTAAATGTGGACACTGAGCATGCACGCTAGAACGAACGAACTAAGATGAGCTCAAGTAGCTGTTATCGAGTTAAACTGAAAGGGTTCGTGCTCTGATCCTTACCTCAAAGTTGTGCTCTGTGAGAATCTCCAGGTCAGGCATGTGCTGCAACACCTGGGTATAGATCTCTCTGGCATCTAGAGTCTTCAGAAACTGAAACAAGACAATCCTAGAATTTAAAGTGAGGGTGTGGAAACAACATTTATCTAGTGAAGAGATGAATGACACTATAGTGAACCGTCTATACCTAATCATTCGCAAAAAAACCTAAAAAAAAAAAACAGTGTGTGTGTATTGACATGGACTGATGCTGAGCAGGATGTGGACTTCGTATGTATGTCTGGATGTAGAAAAATAGGAAGTGACTGTTTCGTTGGAGAAACTGTGGAAACCAAAACAAGACCATTACCATGTTTTCTGGGAAAGCTACGTTAATAAAGGCTATTGGAAAAGAATACATATACAGGATATTTCTAAATATGTAAAAACCTTTTGACAGTAAAACCTTAATTTCTAGTAAAATAACCTAGAAATGGTAAAAAGAGATAAATATTTAATGATTGCTGTGACAAAAAGAGTTATATATAAACTTTCTTTTGGCTTCTCCCATTAGGGGTCGCCACAGCGGATCCTCCGCACGTTTGATTTGGCACATGTTTTACGCTGGATGCCCTTCCTAACGCAACCCTCCCCAATTTATCCGGGCTTGGGACCGGCACTAAGAGTGGCTGGGGATGGTTCCCTGACCGGGAATCGAACCCGGGTCGCAGCGGTGGGAGCGCTGCATCTTAACCACTAGACCACCAGGGGACCTTAAAAAGAGTTATATATATATATAAAAATTGCATCTATCTATCAAAAAATTCTGTAGTTTTCATTCTGTTTGTTAAAATAGATTTTTTTCCCCTTTTTTCCCCCCAATATGAATGAAATTTTGTATTCAAATAAAAAAAATAATTGTATTATTAAAAAAAAAAAAAAAGAGAGAGAGAAAATGTAAAAACATTTTTTATTAACATTAACAGTTACAAGATCTCGCAATACACCCAGCATGGCATCAATAAGGCATCCCCTAACTTTAGATTTAATCACTTTCATACAAAGCCATAATAATAAAGAAAAACCACTAAGAAAGGGAAAGATGATGAAAAACGATGATTACGAAAAAAAAGAGGAAGAGACCGAGGAGATAAGCTAGGTGAAAAAGAATTAAAGAACGAAGAACAGGAGGAATACAAAGAAAAAGAAGTTATAGAATAAGGGGGATGATATGAAGGGGTAGCAGAGAGAGAAACAGGGTGAGGAACACCAGGGTGAGGAACACCAGGGTGAGGAACACATGGACACCTTAGCGACAATCACAGTGGGACACTATTAAAAAAAAATCTAATCAAATCAAATAAAAAAACTGGACTCAATATCAATATCTGTCATATACATATCCATCCTTTTCCTGTCTAATTCTTGTATACATATTCATAGTATAAATATATTTTATACTATTATTTTATAGTATTTTGTTCCTATTTTTATACTTGGTTATACCTTATATTTTTTTTATATTTTTCTCTTATATTATTACTTACATGTTGGACAGTCATAAAAAGCGTTTCACTACATGCCGTACTCTATATGAACGTGTATGTGACAAATAAAATTGTAATTTGTAGAGGAAGAAGGTAATAAAAATAAAGAAGGGTCTCACCAGCACACTGCCCTCCTGTGCCAGAGAGCTGCCAGGGGGAAACAGAGCCGTCTTGCTGGTAGTGATTTTAAAGCTTTCACACAGGTCAGTGTGTAAGGTGCAGTCCATCCAGCCCACCTTTACTAGGCCACTCTATAACACAAACACACTTACATTTCAACCTGTATATCAGCTCTTAGTGATACTTTCTCAATGACACAAATGGGAATATATAAATAAAATAGCAAGAAGGGAAGTGGTAGCTCAGTGGTTAAGATGCTGGACTGGTCAAAAGATACATTTAAAACCCAGCACCAGCAAGCTGCCGCTCCTAGCCAGTGATGGACGAAGTACACAAACCATGTAGAGTTAAAGTATAGATCCACTCGATAAATTATGACTCCAGTAAAAGTGTCTCTTTAAACCTTCACTTGAATAAAAGTACTTTGAAAAGTATTTTGCCTTAAAATGAACTAAAGTATCCAAAGTACTATGATTTATTATAACTATAAAATGTTCCTATTGTTATTTTTTATCACAAGATGTTTTACTTAATCAACTCAATTTATGTGAAAAGACTCACAACAATCTATTAAGACAAGAAAACTGCATCACGATAATGTGTGAGATTTAATCAGTCAATACATGAGTGAGAATAATAATAATAATAATGATTTTCATTTAATGAATAGAAGCAAATTACCCAAATACATACATTTATACATATACACACACACACACACATATATATATATATATATATATATATACACATACATATACACATGTGTATATGTATATATATGTATATATATATATATATATATATATATATGTATATATATATATATATATATATATATATATATATATATATATATATATATATATATATATATACACACATATACACATGTGTGTGTATATATATATATATATATATATATATATATATATATATATATATATATATATATATATATATATATATATATATATACAGTGAGGAAAATAAGTATTTGAACACCCAGCTATTTTGCAAGTTCTCCCACTTAGAAATCATGGAGGGGTTTGAAATTGTCATCGTAGGTGCATGTCCACTGTGAGAGACATAATCTAAAAAAAAAAAATCCAGAAATCACAATGTATGATTTTTCAACTATTTATTTGTATGATACAGCTGCAAATAAGTATTTGAACACCTGAGAAAGTCAATGTTAATATTTGGTACAGTAGCCTTTGTTTGCAATTACGGAGGTCAAACGTTTCCTGTAGTTTTCCACCAGGTTTGCACACACTGCAGGAGGGATTTTGGCCCACTCCTCCACACAGATCTTCTCTAGATCAGTCAGGTTTCTGGCCTGTCGCTGAGAAACACGAAGTTTAAGCTCCCTCCAAAGATTCTCTATTGGGTTTAGGTCTGGAGACATGCTAGGCCATGCCAGAACCTTGATATGCTTCTTACAGAGCCACTCCTTGGTTATCCTGGCTGTGTGCTTCGGGTCATTGTCATGTTGGAAGACCCAGCCTCGACCCATCTTCAATGCTCTAACTGAGGGAAGGAGGTTGTTCCCCAAAATCTTGCAATACATGGCCCCGGTCATCCTCTCCTTAATACAGTGCAGTCGCCCTGTCCCATGTGCAGAAAAACACCCCCAAAGCATGATGCTACCACCCCCATGCTTCACAGTAGGGATGGTGTTCTTGGGATAGTACTCATCATTCTTCTTCCTCCAAACACGTTTAGTGGAATTATGAGCCAAAAGTTCTATTTTGGTCTCATCTGACCACATGACTTTCTCCCATGACTCCTCTGGATCATCCAAATGGTCATTGGCAAACTTAAGACGTGCCTGGACATGTGCTGGTTTAAGCAGGGGAACCTTCTGTGCCATGCATGATTTCAAACCATGACGTCTTAGTGTATTACCAAAAGTAACCTTGGAAACGGTGGTCCCAGTTCTTTACAGGTCATTGACCAGCTCCTCCCGTGTAGTTCTGGGCTGATTTCTCACCTTCCTTAGGATCATTGAGACCCCACGAGGTGAGATCTTGCATGGAGCCCCAGTCCGAGGGAGATTGACAGTCATGTTTAGCTTCTTCCGTTTTCTAATGATTGCTCCAACAGTGGACCTTTTTTCACCAAGCTGCTTGGCAATTTCCCCGTAGCCCTTTCCAGCCTTGTGGAGGTGTACAATTTTGTCTCTAGTGTCTTTGGACAGCTCTTTGGTCTTGGCCATGTTAGTAGTTGGATTCTTACTGATTGTATGGGGTGGACAGGTGTCTTTATGCAGCTAACGACCTCAAACAGGTGCATCTAATTTAGGATAATAAATGTAGTGGAGGTGGACATTTTAAAGGCAGACTAACAGGTCTTTGAGGGTCAGAATTCTAGCTGATAGACAGGTGTTCAAATATTTATTTGCAGCTGTATCATACAAATAAATAGTTTAAAAATCATATATTGTGATTTCTGGATTATTTTTTTTTTTATTATGTCTCTCACAGTGGACATGCACCTACGATGACAATTTCAGAGCCCTCCATGTTTTCTAAGTGGGAGAACTTGCAAAAAAGCAGGGTGTTCAAATACTTATTTTCCTCACTGTATATTATATATATATATATATATATATATATATATATATATATATACACACACACACACACACACACACACACACACACACACACACACACACACACACACACACACACACACACACACACACACACACACACACACACTAACTGGCAACAAAATAAGTGAACATGTCAAAACTGTGTCTAAATTGTCAATATTGTGGTTGAACACCATTGTTATGAAGCACTTCCTTATATAAATATAAAAGAGAGAGATAAAAGGGTATGCGATAAAATTGATATCTAGAGCTCAACCACAGTGACCATTGGGTTCCCTGTTACATTCAAATTTACTGAGGGAAAACTCTTCAAAGCAGCAGAAAAATTTGGCGCCTTCTTCAGATTGTGTGCTTTGACCCAATTCTGTCTCTGATCTCTGCAGCCAGTTTATTTCACCTCATTGAATGTTTTTGCTCTGATCTGCAAGACAGACAGACAGACAGACAGACAGACAACCTACCAACATTCCAGCAAGCTTCTGTCTCGTCTGAGACTCCAGACAATCTATATACAGGAAAAAAGAATTAAAATCATAAAAATCACACTTTATTTTAATCTAATGAGTAAAAAAAAAATCCACTGAAAATAATCCATGTTGGGATGATAAAACCTGTTAACACCCTAAAGTAGATTGTTATTCTGCTTATACTACAATGATTTTCCAAACAATGACCTTTCGACTTCATCACAGAACAGTCTATTTACATAGATGTTAGGTTGTTACATAGCAGTCTATTTATGTATATGCAAGTATGAGCAATAACAAGAAATAACTCATGTCAACTGACTGTCCATAAGTCATACGGTAAGTATTAAATCCCTCACCAGTCTCTCCTGTATTCCCTTATAGTTAATGATACAAAAAAAAAAAATCATACAACACACTTTGATTTTCATGATAAGCCAGAATGGAGGGTGGAGCCGGAGGAAGTGCGAGGTAAAAATTAAAAACCTGTGTGTAATTTCATTTAATGAGTGCTTGCTCTTTTAGTGAGCAGGGGGGGGGTGGGGGGAGCGCAAAAAAAAGAGCCCATGGATATAGATTTTGCTTGTATTTTAGGTACCTGTGTGTGGTTATTTATTAAAAGGTAAAAGCAAAAGTAAAAAACGTGACCATGGCAGATTAAAAGGCAATTTGTTTTGGTATAAACCTGTCATGTGCGACTTCCTCTTCCCTTAGCCAGTGAGCTCTCTACAACGTTGAAACCACTACCGTAAAAGCTAGAGGCCGGCAGTTACATGTATGACTCATAGCCGAACTAGCAAAATCAAAGAAAGCTACACTCAGATCAACAAACCTAGCAACATCGCTGTGATTTTCCCACTTTTTCAATTATTCAACAATTGTGCCCACTTTTTAAATCGACATATACACGTTATATACACGACTGCTCAATTCGATAAAACTGACTACACAAAAGTAAATAATCGCACACGAACATAGCGACTTCCCTACCTTTTGCCTACTGTGTAGCTCAAATGCACAGTTAGGACTTCTGAGCTAATTTGAAGCAACTTTATTCCACACCTTGTGACCAATCAGATAAAAGATTTTAACCGTCATGACGTATAAATGTGAATAAATTGCTGTATCAGTAGTTACTTTTTTTAAATTATTAATACTTAAATTGAATTGAAATAACATTACATCTATGAGGAAAACAAAAAAAGTTATGCTAGTGAACAAAACCCCTGAAGTGCCAGAACACCACGACCAGATCTACGCCTCGGCTGTGGACTTGATTCTGCCGAACACTGAAATCATTCTGGAAGTTAAACCACTGGAATCTTACCTCCGGTGTCTGCACAGAAAGATATGAGCCACCCGATCCTAGCAGCAAAGGACTGATCGATTTCAGTGAAAACATTCCCTTTCAAGAAAAGCAAAAATCAGATGTCTTGGTTAGACCAACGGTGGAATGATAAGAAGGACAGCTGTATACTAGATGAGATGATAAATCATGGTACCTTGCCACAGTTCTGTCACTTTAGTTGTCACAAACTGCATCGCGAACTTGGTGAGGCTGTCCTTAGAGCGGTCGCCATAGTATTTCTCAGGATTCTGAAAACGGGGACAGAGAAGCACAGTGCCAAACTTTAGCAAGGTCCAAACAAAGACAGGGTGAAAACATCAATCAACATACAACCTCTAGTTATAGCCACGGAACAAAGTACGTCTCCTTCAATTTGTATAAGAATTGAATTTGTTTTATTCATGGGGGGGTGAATAATAATTTGGTTATCCTACCCAACTTTTATATGCAAACACCCCCCCCCCCAACCCAAAAAAAAAATCACAAAGTTATCCTTCTCACTGTGTATAATGCTAAAGTTGAAATCGGTTGGAGATGGCCTTATAACCCCTTACAGATGGATAAACAGAAACTATTGCTTCTCTAAGTTCATGGATAATGTCTTTTGTTCTTGGCCTGATAAAAACACACACATTTGAGTGCTCCAACACTAAACTATCAAACTTTCTGCTTTCATAGAGGTAGTCACATTTCTCGATGATTAACTAATGCAGTCAGTTACATTAGTAATCCATGGTTCCGACGGGTCATGGAATTTCTGGAATATCGTGGAATTTTAAAAAAGGTATATTCCAGATGTTAAAAGTTGGGGAATTAGGTCATGAAATATCAGAGATTTTTCTTTGTAGTTTGAAATTTTAGTTTCTATTTATCAAAATCTAATTCTTCTATACTGTGTTTTTTATCACATTGTTTCATGCGTTTTGCTCATTTCTATGGTGAGGCGATTTTCCAGAGCCATTTTGTTCCATTCCCGTTCATCAACTGGCAATCACCAGGCTGTAGCTGTTAACTGAGGCAAACATGGCAGGAAAATTTCCATATCAAGAGCTTTGGCTACAAAATGTAAAAGTAGACGACAGAAAAGCTAAATATTAATTTTGTAAAACTACTATCGAGCTATTAAATATGAGAGAGCGAGCACTATATAGCCATGGAAACATTAAAGCATGCTACCCTATGAAGCTAAGAGGAGCATCATCATCATCCCAAGTATCCATTACTACTTCAAGAGAACAGCAGTCAGCTAATGTGGCACGTAGCTATAACTTTAGCTAGCTAGTTATAATTTAAGAAAAAAAAGCTTTTTAAAGTGTAGCCTATGTTAGATAGCATAAGTGGTGGCTGACAGAATTGAAAATGTAGCTAATAAGGTTATGAGCTAATTACTGTTAACCTGACAAATTTCTAACCTTCACAATCTGCATTTAGTCCTGTATTTAAACTCATAAATTTGTGTAAATTTATTGTTATTTACAGTTTTAATCAATGTTGTATTAATGTTTAGGATTGTTGAAAAGATTTAAAATACTGTCCGGGGCTGGTTTTTGTCTGCTCAGTGCTCAGCACAACAGCGGCCTGTTTTTCCCTTCATTATAGGTCATGGAGGTTTTTAGTCAGTAAAAGTCAGGGAAAAGTCAAAGAATTTGACATTTGGCTTAGAGTGGGAACTCTGGTAATCACTCTCAATGATTGTGGAAGTTAGAAAGGGGTAACTTGTTCAAACCTGAATTATGAATAAATATTTATACTGAAATCTTCTCTGCCCTGTTAAAATCTGAGGTAACTTGCGTGTGTTTCTCAAAAAAAGAGCATTAAAACTGAGCATTTCAATTCATTTGTATAGCACTTTTAACAATGGACCTTGTGTCAAAGCAGCTTTTTAGAGATAAAGAGATGATAAAGTTAAATAATTACTATAAGTTTGTTCCCCATAATTTAAAACTCATCCATAATGAGTGAGCCAGTGGCGACTGTGGCTCGCCACAAAAAACCCCTGAGATGGCATGAGGAAGAAACCTTGAGATCTCATCTGGGTTGCACTGAATGTCCATTCATTACAGTTCTAACATTGTTAAGGTGCACTTCTCAGTAATGTGCAATTAAATGCAGAAATGAACAAGTCCTAATTTCGAGTTTCCACATGATAAATGGTTAATGAATTTTCTAGTACAACACTGCTCTGCATGGTTTTTATTAATGTTTTTATTGTAATAGATCACTATTTCTAGTAACAACTAATGGTGGAACTCCACAGAAACAGATTAAAGAGAGAGAAAAAAAACAAACAAAAAAAACCCACACGTGATCATGTGTAATATGTATTAAACAAACAGAAAAAAAAAAGTTGTAAAGTTTTTGGCAGGAGTTCCAGTGGCAGCGCTTTATATCAGTCAGAGATAAAGGTGTAACTGTAGGTCTTTTGATACAGGAAATTGTTCAGGACGAGGGGGTTTTTGGTTTCTCAGTAATGTGACAAGCTGTGTTTTGTGTATTATTAACTTCCGAGAAAAGAGAACAGAAGAAAAACCGGTCAGGAAGTAACTGTCTCTAGCTATTATTTAAAAATAATAGCTAGAGACAGTTATATTCTTGACTTGACTCTCACTGGCACAAAAAAAATTAAAGTTGACGCCTCATGAGACTATGAACTCATTAATTAATTTAAAAAAAAGCATTGTTAGCATAAAACACAGAAAACACATTGGGAACTTTTACAGCCTGCTTCTAAATGTTTCAAAGTTCCAAGATCACATTGGAACACTTGATCAGTGGACTTTGACTGATTTAGTTGCTTTTACTGCTAAGTGTTTTAAAGCAAATTTTGGCATCAAATCTTTCGATGTAAAAGTCACAAGTTGGTTTATATTCTTTTTTTAAAGTTCTTCTATTTAAGTGCTTTACAGAAAGATCGGATGGATGGATGGATGGACGGACGGACGGACGGACGGACGGACGGACGGACTTAAAAATAAGGAATGGATGGATGGATGGATTTAAAAAAAATGGATAGATGGATGGATGGATTTAAAAATAAAGAATGGATGGATTTAAAAATAAGGGATGGATGGATGGATTTAAAAATAAAGAATGGATGGATGGATTTAAAAATAAAGAATGGATGGATGGATGGATGGATTTAAAAATAAAGAATAGATGGATGGATGGATGGATGGATGGATGGATTTAAAAATAAAGAATAGATGGATGGATGGATGGATGGATGGATGGATGGATGGATGGATGGATGGATGGATGGATGGATTTAAAAATAAAGAATAGATGGATGGATGGAGGGTTGGATGGATGAATATAAAAATAAGAAATGGATGGATAGATTGGTTTAAAAAATAATGAATGGATGGATTTAAAAATAAGGAATGGATAAATGAATGAATGAATGGATTGATGGATGGATGGATGGATGGATGGATGGATGGATGGATGGAAAAACAAGGAATGGGTGAATGGGTGGATGGATGGATAAAAAAAAAAAAGGATAAATAAAAGCAAATATTTTGAAAAAAATGGATGGATGGATGTGACATGTTCTTAACATATGTTATAACATTTACAAAAGGAATTTAATCTAAAATGCTTAATAAGACAGCTTAATCAGAACAGAGAAGTTTCCGAATTTCTTTGTAAAATTGTCAAATGATAAGCTGTGTTTTGGTTTTTTTTGTTATGAAGAAAGAACGTGAAATAGTAAAGGAAATTCTGGTGTGTGTATCACCTCGATAATGCAAGAACAGGAACTAACGTAACATCAGAAAATCACACAAAAATGAGTACACCTTATGAGGTATACTCATTGTAACCGCGCTACCGGGTTCTATTCTTGCGCTGGTGAGTGGGTTTTGTGTTTTGAGGTGTGTGTGTGTGTGTTTCTCACCACTCCAGCCCTGAAGATGTACAGACTCGGGTAGCTATTGATGCCTTTACTGCGACACAGCCTGGTGTTGTCCCCACAGTTTACCGCAGCAATCCGGATTACGCCATCCATCTCTTTCGCAAACTCCCGCCACTGTACAGTTCGACCGGGTATGTGATCAGGGGAAAAGGGAATGAAACACATATATTCATAGTTATAGATAGCTCAGATTGGACTCTGACTTGCAGCCAGATGCATTTTGCACTCAGGTTTTAGTAGTACTAGTATTATTATTAGTACTATTACTAGGCGAGTCTTACCGTCGGAGCCAACTCGTGACAGTGGGAACATCTGGGATAGTAGAAATTCACAAACCAAACCTCTCCAGAGTTCACTGCTGCATCTGTGGGGGAAAAACATCTCTGAATATACGGTGCATCTGGAAAGTATTTCACAGCCTATCCACATTTTAAATTAAATTAAGATTAAATTCATTATTTTCCTCAAAATTCTACAAACAATACTCCATAATGACAACGTGAAAGAAGTTTGTTTGAAATCTTTGCAAATGTATTGAAAATAAAAAAAGTCACATGTACATAAGTATTCACAGACTTTCCTCAATACTTTGTTGAAGCACCTTTGGTACTAATTACAGCCTCAAGTCTTTGTGAGTTGGATACACCTCTTTTTTCGACAGCTTCTCCAATTCTCCTTTGCAGAACCTCTCAAGCTCATTTAAGTTGGATGGGGAGAGATCTCGCCAGATATGTTCAATCAGGTTTAAGTCTGAGCTCTAGCTGGGCTACTCAAGGACATTCTCAGAGTCGTCCCACAGCAACTTCTTTTGTTATCTTGGCTGTGTGCTTAGGGTCGTTGTCCTGTTGAAAGATGAACCGTCGCCCCAGTCTGAAGTCCAGAGCGCTCTGGAGCAGGTTTTCATCAAGGTACATTGGACTCTGTACATTCATCTTTCAGTTGATCCTGACAAGTCTTTCAGTTCCTGCCACTGAAAAACATCCCCACAGCATGATGCTTTTGGTATTGGCTATGTGATGAGCGGTGCCTGATTTCCTCCAGGTCCTTCAGGTGCCTTTTGGCAAACTCAAGGTGGGTGGTCATGTGCCTTTTAGTGAGGAGCGGTTCCAACTGGCCACTCTACCATACATGGCTGATTGGTGGAGTGCTGCAGATGACGGATGAGACCTCAGAGCTTCTGCATCGTTTCCGTGTGGAGAGAGGAGGAGTTTTGCTGCACCTTTCCACTTATTAATCCATGACTATAACGCTGTTTCGTTTAAGTTCAATGAACCATGATTGCATCACGTGACTAAAATCCATCACCGTTGTAAAAATACACTATCTTTACAAAAGTATTGGGATGCCTGACTTTTCCAGCCTTTGGATGTGGTAGCATGACCCCTTTAATTGAACAAGGAGACCGAAACTTGTTCTAGCATGACAATGCCCCTGTGCACAAAGCCAGCTTCATGAAGATCTGCTTTAGATGGGTTGGAATAGAAGATCTCCTGCTATAGATCTCTGCCCTCAGCCCTATTTGAACACCTTTGGGATGAATTGGAATGCTTCCAGGCCTCCTGACCTCATCTACATCAGTACCTGACCTTAGTAACACCCTTGTGGCTGAATGAGCAAAAATCTCCACAAAATCTTGAGGAGCTTCTTCTCAGAACGGTGGATGCGAAATGAGATTCATGCGGTGTTTTCAAAAAGTTTCGTTTTCACTACACAAAAAAGTTCTCTCAGTGTTGCTGGATGGCCAAAATGTCAAAAAAATAATGTGGACCCCAATTGAATTTTTACTGCATACAATGAGTACATGTATGCAAAAGAGGGCAGATAGTGCTGCCATCTACCTTGGAGGCAGTTGCTTGTGACTGTACAGCAGTCTTGTGATATGGAAATACTAGCTAAACAAATTGGGGAGAGAAATTCAGAAATCCTAAAGGAAAAGAACCGACAGACAGACAGAAGCAGTGACACAGCGATCTCCTTACTTACCAAAATCCCCTCTGTCCAGGGTTATAACTTCCGCATCTTCATCGTAAATGCCTGCAAAACACAAATCGTTCACTCAGAAAAGGAGCTGTACAAATTCATACGCTCAGCACCATGTCTCCGGTTTGAAACTTTTCGGTCCCTGTACCGTGTATTATTATCTTATCATTAGATCATAGTTCTGAAACCGTGGATTTGTTTCAGAGCGATTTTACCCACAATCCTTTGGCTTTCACACCCACCGAAATCGTATCTGTAGAAGTTCCAGCTTTCGTATCTGCCTCCCTGCTGCTCATCTTGCAAGCCCTTCTCTCCGTACTTATCGTATTTCTTTCTCAGGTCTTCATCTTTCAACACCTCGTACGCCCGGTTAATCGTCAGGAACTTTTCGTGGGCCGTGGCGTCGTTCTGGAAGTACAAAAAAAAACACTTATAATCAGGCAAAAAACAAGTCATAAAATCAGGAGAACATTCCGACGTACTTAATTATTCAAAGTAAAAAATAAAAGCATTAAAATAAACAAGGTTTATTTTTACACACAGACTCTGAAACCTTAAACAAAACATTCTGATTTCACATCTTTGATCAGTCACAAAATGTAGGATTAATCCTCATGGGGTCCCTGCTGTTGAAAAATATTGTCTTTTGTTCCACAAAATGTCCAAACAAGTCGTTTTTATTATGTTCATAATTGCAGTTAATGTAAAGTAAGATCTTTAAACGCATGGAGGAAAATCTTGAGTACTGATACTGGAGACTCCTTCCATAAATCGCAGACTTCCGCTTTTACGATCCGAGATTGAATATCTAACTGCATGCTTCAAGCTTTGAGTTATACTATTGCATTTTGGAACACTGCTTCTATACACCAATCAGGCATTATATTGTGGCATTATAACATTATGACCGGAGAAAGAACACTGATTATCTTGTCATCATAGCACCTGTTAGTGGGTGGGATATATTTATTAGGCAGAAAGTGAACATTTTGTCTTCAAAGTTTGTGTGTCATAAACAGGAAAATTGGGTAATTGCAAGGATTTGATCGAACCAAATTGTGATGTCTAGACGACTGGCTCTTAGCATCTCCAAAACTGCAGCTCTTGTGGGATGTTTCCTTTCTGCAGTGATCAGTATCTATCAAAAGTGCTCCAAGGAATGAAAAGTGGTGAACCGGCGACAGGGTCATGAGCGGCCGAGGCGCATTGATGCACGTGAGGAGCGAAGGCGGGACCGTGTGGTCCGATCCAACAGACGAGCTCCTGTAGCTCAAACTGCTGAAGAAGTTCATGATGTTGGGAACCAACACAATATTAAGCAGGTGGTCATAATGTTATGCCTGATCAGTGTATATACGAAAGTTAGTATTAAACGTCAAAAGTTCGGGCAAAAACCTTTTGAGCATCCAATCAGAGACTGTCAGGCTGAGTAACAGCTTCTACCCTCAGCCTATCAGACTCCTGAATTTAAAAGTGTAACAATGGGATCCAACTAACCCCCTCCATCCACCTTCATAGACCATTTTGAACCAGTAATAACAGGCCTCTTTTGTTCTATTTGTCTTTCGGTCACAATTTTCCTTGATTATAGCAGGAATCTTTGACCACATGGTCCCTTCATTCATCTCCATTTTCTTTTACAAGCAATTACTGCATGAGGACATGTTTTACTGAACTCGTTCTAGTTGCAGCGTTGGATCTTTTTGCTTGAAACAGTAAAAGAAACACTGCCCGTTTTTCTCTCCGTTTTTCAGGCCTACTATCCACACTGAGACGGTGTTGGCAGTCAACGGAAATAGACTGTGAAAATGAAAGCTTTCGAAAACAATGTCATTAACATGATCAGTGTCTTCACATATCATTAATTATTAATAATAACATAAATAGTAGGTATAGGTAAATTGAGCAAATTTGTTTATTCAGAACTGTGTATCAAACTGGTAGCCCTTCACATTAATCGGAACCCAAAAAGTAGCTCTCAGTTTCAAAAAAGTTGGTGACCCCTGGTCTAGACGAATGCGTCCGGATTAGTCTAGACGTAGCCATAAGGTGACATCAGTGGTCCTTGGATACAGAAACCAGACTGCTGTCTTCAGCTAATCACAGATTACTTGGTGGTAAAAGAATGTTAAATAGTTTCAGGTTAGGTTTCAGGTTCTAACCCAAACATACCGAGAAACATTTCAAGAAGCAGTGAATAATACAGATTACAAATATATCAATCAGTGATACACAACGGCCCTGAGAAGTACTGGAACATTTTAGATACATGTAATTATTTTACTGCTTTTAAAAATAAATTGTTTTTATACATATTTTCGAGCAAAACATATGTTGGTCGTATTAAACCACTTTTTTTTTTCTAAAATCTTGGGACCAGCTGGTAAAAAAGTAAATGCAAACATGGTCCATTTTCAGAAAATGGCTCAACTATAACCTCCATGGGCTCGATCAGACCCGGGGAGTCTAATTATGATTACAACTAAGAAACATCTGATGAGAAACAGGGGCATTAATGGCTTCAGGTATTAGTGAGCATTACCAGAGGCAGCTATTCAAAACAGGATCAACTAGACTGCCAGGAACTTCTACAGAACTGTGTAATTTTCACAAGAATCTGAACTGAACTTTAAGCTGATGGTATTGTGAGTGTTTGTGTAAAATAAGCCAGAAGAAGACTTCCAGCCATACTGAACTATAAAGCATGGAGGAGGTCAGTGTTCCTGACTGAAAAGTTGGTGTGCTTGTGGTCTCTGGAGGCACATGTTATTTCTTTAACAGTCTACAGGTCTCTGTTTTGAGGAGGAAAATATATACTATACTGACTAATGTTTTGAGGAACATGATTGTTCATGCCATGGGAGGTTCTTCTCCAAACTTTTAACACAAAATTGGTGGCACATGATGCCTATGGATGCTGTAGCATTACCCAAACCAGCAATCCAGCAAGTGCACAAAGCCAGCTCCATGAAGATCTACTTTACATGGGTTGAAGTGGAAGATCTTCTGCTGCCTGCTATAGAGCTCTGACCTTAAACCTACTGAACACCTAATTAATGTGAACGCTGACTGTGCCCCAGGCCTCCTCACCTCACCTACAATGTGAGTCGATGCACTGGAAGAAATATGATGATAGTACAGATAGTTCAGATACTTTTATTCCTTTGGTTTAGACAGACAGCAAACCATAAATTCACTTAAGTGTCTTCTGACTTCTAACACATTGGTCCTTTCACAAACAGGTCTTTGTAGTACAAAAAAATACGAAAAGAAAAAAAGAATAAACAGAACCAGACGTTCTTTTCCTGTTCTGTCTCCAGGAAGATGCAGCTCTACCTCTGCCATGTTAATCTACTGTATATGCGATGTGACTCGCAGGACACGCCTCTTTTTCCGTAATGTTCATTTTTACGAAGCAGCAGTGATAAAAAAAAATTATAAATCCACATAAAAAATATTGGTCACAAATTATAAGTCACTTTCTACATGCTGAAAGCGTAGCGCGTCTACTAATAATGATGGATAAATAATTTGGTTTTTACCGATGCAAATATGTTAAAAAATGATGCAAATGATGTAATAAAAATGCCATAATGGGTCTTTTCTTTTGTATCATTTTATCTCCAAAACATTATTAATTTCCACAATTCTTTCTGTTTTATTAGCGGGATTCGGCTATTTAATTTCCAGTCAGCTCTTTATCCTGGTTAGAGCTGCTTTGAATCCAGAGCTCATCCTTGGATCACTGGGAAAGCTGTCACTCCCGCTCATTTACACCTATAGGCAATTTTAAATCACGAATGCTCCTAGGGTTATGCTTTCAGGATGTGAAAGAAAACCGGAAAACCCTAGAGGAACCCCCATGGTGGAACCCTGGTTGAACATGAGCCGTGTGCAAAAGTGCACTAGGAAGTCTGAATGAATCTCAAAGCACCAGAGCGCTGCATCGTTCTACACATAATACACGTATTTCTAGAAATTTGCTTATTCCTACTCAGGATACTCACCGGGTTCTTATCCGGATGCATGGTGAGAGCGAGCTTCTTGAAGGCCTGGCGAATCTCCCGGGTGCTCGCTTCCCTCGAAATACCCAGCAACTTATAGTAATCCTCGTCCGATTGAACGGTCAGCACGTGCCAGGTCAGGACGAACAGGAACAGCAGGGTTTTCATCGAAAAAATAGTACCTGGTGATCTCTGGCGTCTCATCGCTGCAGGGAATATCTGGCTTTCTGGATTTGGACGGGTTTCAAATAGAGCGCTCATCTCTGATAAGGAATCCTGTGTGCACAAATATGACAGACATGCTACAGAGAACCACTAGAGAAATGGACATCTGTGGACATTGGAGATATATTTTTTTAATACCCTGTTCGCTGCTATAATAACCTCTGCTCTTCAGGGAAGATGTTGCACTAGGTTTTGGAGTGTGCCTGTGGAGATTTGGGTGAGATTCATTCAGTCACATGGGTGTTTAAAGTCAGGTGAGGTGAGGACGTCTAGGGTGAGGTGAGGACGTCTAGGGTGAGGTGAGGACGTCTAGGGTGAGGTGAGGACGTCTAGGGTGAGGTGAGGACGTCTAGGGTGAGGTGAGGACGTCTAGGGTGAGGTGAGGACGTCTAGGGTGAGGTGAGGACGTCTAGGGTGAGGTGAGGACGTCTAGGGTGAGGTGAGGACGTCTAGGGTGAGGTGAGGACGTCTAGGGTGAGGTGAGGACGTCTAGGGTGAGGTGAGGACGTCTAGGGTGAGGTCAGCATTCACAATTATGCCAAAGTGCCTCCATCTTTTGGGTCACCGTTTGGAAAAGAAGCACAGATGTCTGGAAAAGTCAGGATTCCTTATGTGTGTGTGTGTGTGTGTGTGTGTGTGTGTGTGTGTGTGTGTGTGTGTGTAGTGTGTGTGTAGTGTGTGTGTGTGTGTGTGTGGTGTATGTGCAGCTTTATTATCAGTTCCTATGTAGACATAAAACACTCAGGCATACATGTTTACACAGGGTGGGACAACTAAACTGAATCCTGGAAACTACCGGAACTGAAAAATCCACAAGCACACATCTAACACACTTATAATTACTTTTAATACAAATCCAACGCATTTATATTTAGCTTGAATACAAATCTAACACAATTAATTTAAATACAAAGAATAACACATCACTTTTAATTAAATGTTAATACAACACAATTACTTCTAATAGAAATCTTACACACTTATGATCACTTTTAATATCAATTATAATATACAACATGCCATAGACTCCATATATTGTACTTTATGGTTTTCACTATAATACATTTTATTTATAACCATTTTTAAACGTTTTTTATTAACAATCTGTTATTAAAAAAACTAAATAAAAGATCAATACTTGAATGCTTAGATGCCTAGTCTTTATATGGTTTTATCTTTGCTACCCGTATTCCACCTTTCTCCTAAGATAGGCTATAAGTTTGCACTCTGGACTCTAATAGCCAATCAGAGCGAGCCGCGAAGTCGTATTAGCCAATCAAAGAAGGAGGGCTGGGCATAACGGGAAACGGGTGCGGAAACCAAGCTGAGCTAGGATGAATGAAAAACAAAAGTATAAAACTGAATAATGTAATATTATGCGAGCTAGGTTTGATGAAAGGAGACAATTCAGAGTTTGATTAATAATCATATTCAGAAGATATAAAAATATTTGATAATTTTGTGATAAGAAATGAATTTGATAGATTGCTAGGATGCTAGCTAAGGGAAGAAAGTTGAGCTGAACTGAGTCAATAAGGTTTTGATTAAAATAAATACAAATTGTGTATATTATTCGTATCGGTTGAGTGTTTGTGGTCGTACGAAAGAAATATTCGTATCATGGCGTATATACGGATTTTCATGAAGAAGTTGTTACCATGGTGATATAATGAGCTGTAGATGGAAAGAAATTTGAATAACAACATAAGAATCATGCGATTTACCTTCAATTACAAACTGCTGTGATGAAGATGTGGGTCTTCTTGGTGATTTTCATCTTAAATCCAAGACACGATCTTCATAAACACAAACCCCCCACATAACCTGCAGCTGATGCCGGTATGCGCCCGCTCCTGCGCGTCGCGCACTGATGACGCAACAACGCGACGTTTGGTTCTGTTTTGGTGCATGCTATTTTTTTAAATAGTTTTTATATAATTAAATTTTGGTTTTTGATATGGTTATAGTTCGTATCGTGTTACCTTTTTCTTATTTAAATGCAACGAATGCCCCCCCCTAACAGTTTTATTTTATATTCAGTTTTAATTGAATTGAATTTATTTTGCATTTATTATTTAATTGTATTTCCTGAATGCAGTTTTTTTCTCTTTTTAAATAAAAGAGTGTATAAATTTAGTGCCTATAAGTTTGCCCCTTATAATTGTTTATCCCTATTGATTCAGCAGTGGTGATTGTGGAAACGAAAACCGTCACTAGTCTATGTATGTAATCCTAGTTCCCTGAGGGAACTCGAGCTGGTCAGAGAGGTGGACCAGCCCGCGGTGTTACAAATGTCCTGGAGCGAAACTCCAGCGGACAAGGCCGTAGGGGCCGCCATACCCCGGGTAGAATGAGCCTTGACTGTGAAAGGAGTGGGAAGACCAGAGGACTCATAACACAGACAAATGGCATCCACAAACCATCTGCTTAGTGTCTGCTTATTAGCCGGGAAACCTTTCCTATAAGGGCCATAGCAGACGAAGAGCTGCTCCGAATTCCTTCACGGATTCGTCCTGTGGAGGTATGTGTCCAATGCTCGCATTGATCAATTTTGCTTTTTCTGGTCAGGGGCTAGGAAAGGAGGAGGGCAGAATGCCTGCAAAACGACAGGTCGTGAGGGAGCCACAGGCACCTTAGGCACATACCCCGGTTTAGGGTAAAGGATAGCACTGGCCATGCTAGGGGCAAACTCCAGGAGAGGCGGGGCCACAGAAAGAGTCTGTAGGTACCCGACCCCCTTAAGGGAGGAAGTTGCCAGATGAAAAACGGACTTAACCGACAGATACCTAAGGGCCATCTCGGCCAAGGGTTCGAAAGGGGGGCTCAAATAAAGCCACCAGCACAATGGTTAAGCCCCACACAGGCACTATGGGTCGTGTCCCTGGCCTTAGCCTCGGGGTGCCGTTTAGGAAACGTATCATGAGGGGGTGTTTCCCCAGCGACTGCCCTGCTGGCGGGGTACAATAACCTGCAATAGCGGACTTGTAAACCTTCAGGGTTGACGGAGCCAGTCCTGTGGCAAACTGTTCATGCAGGAACTCCAGAACTGAACCAACCGGGCAGTTGACTGGGTCCAACTGGTGGTGCTCACACCACGTGGTGAACAGATGCCATTTAGCGGCATACAACCTCCTCGTGGATGGAGCTCTGGAATGGAGAATGGTCTCTACTACCTCAGTAGAGACCAGCTGCTAGGAATTGCACCCCCTCAGGGACCACAGCCACAGCTTCCATAACTTTGGGCGGGGGTGAACCAGGGTTCCCCCTGCCTGTAAGAGGGAACCCTGTAATTCCTGAGAGGAATTTCCCAAGGAGGTCCCTTGAGGAGGGAAAGCAGATCCATAAACCATGGTCTGCCCGGCCAACGAGGTGCAACCAGGAGGAGACGAACTCCTTCCTGGCGGATTATCTCCAGAACTCCCGGAAGTAGCGCGACAGGGGGAAAGGCATACAGACCTGGCCTCGGCCATGTCTGCACCATGGCGTCCAGCCCCAATGGGGCTAGGTGAGAGAGAGAGAGAACCAGAGGGGATAGTGCAAAGTCTCCCGAGTTGCAAACAGATCCACCTGGGCTCTATAATATTGGATTGGTCGAGGCCCAGGCCCGAGACCAAGGACCACCACAGGTATTGATAGACAACAGGGTACTGGTGGAAATTGGGCTACTGTTGGCTGAAAGAGGAGAAGGAGAGGAGGAAGATGTCTACAGAGACAGCAGGGAAATGAGAAGTACAGGAAAGTGGAGGTTACAGTGGGTACCTTAAATGTTGTTACTATGACTGGACAGAGGTAGCTAATATGATGGAGAGGAGAAAGAAGAGTGATAGCAGGAGTGATTTGTGATAGAAGGGTATCTGCAAGAGTGAAAGGGAAAGTTTATAGGACTGTGGAGAGACCTGCGATGTTGTATGGTTTAGAGACAGTGGCATTGAGTAAAAGACAGGAGGTGGAGCTGGAGGTAGCAGTGCTAAAGATGTTGAGGTTTTTGTTGGGAGTAACGAGAATGGACAGGATTAGAAATTAGTTTATTAGAGGGACAGCGCATGTAGAGCATTTTGGAGACAAGGTGAGGGAGGTGTGATTGAGATGGTTTGGACATGGGGTAAATTGGTTGAAAAACGCTGAGGATAGAGGCGCCAAGAAGGAGGAAAAGAGGAAGGCCAAGGAGGAGGTTTATAGATGTGGTGTGGGAATACATGCAGGTAGTTGGTTTGAAAGAAGCAGATGTAGAAGACACGGGGGTATGGAGACAGATGAGCTGCTGTGGCGACTTCTAGCGGGAGCAGCTGAAAGAAGAAGATAGCACTTTTACTAATGAACATTGTCAGTTTACAGAGATATACTGTATATAGGTTATAAACCATGTTACCAGTCATGTTAAATGTCTATACATTTAGTCCCAATTAAATTTATCCAAAATGAGAGAGCCAGTGGTGACTATGGCAAGGAAATACTCCTAGAGACTTCACGAGAAAGAAACCATGAGAGGAACCAGACTCAAAAATCTGAGTGGCACCGAATGGTCATATTCAGTATAGATCCATCAATGTTGAGGTGTACTGTTCATTGATAGATGCTTAAATGCAGAACTGTTTGTGCAAATTATACAGAAGACTTAATGAAGAGTACGGTGATGAGACGATCCTGGTCATGGTGGTTATCAGCACACGGCAGTCCCTGTGAATTCCTGTGAACATTCAGCACATGGAACCCTTAGCACATTAGCTTCAGACCAAGGCTTCATTTTGCTGTTGGTTTTACTAGCTCTTAGTGCTGCATTCCACACTATAGACCATGATCTCCTCCTAGATCATTTACAGAATAACATCGGCATTCAGGGACAGGCATTAAGCTTAGAGTTATCCAGGCTAATGCTAGTAAATTATGGTGTGCCACAAGGTTCAGTTCTAGGACCACTGCTATTCACAATATACATGCTTCCGTTAGGAAATATTATTAGAAGGCATGGAATTAGCTTCCATTGTTATGCTGATGATACTCAGCTATATATCTCAACAAAACCAGGCGATACAGCTCAATTAGCTCGAATAACTGAGTGTGTTAAAGAAATAGGAGATTGGATGACCCATAACTTTCTACTACTAAATTCTGATAAGATGGAGATTTTGCTCATTGGCCAATAACCAATATAAAACAAACCAATATACAGAAGCTCCAGCATCTCAACCTGCATTTGGACGGATGTTTTGTAACCACTACTTCAATGGTAAAAGACCTGGGAGTTACTTTAGACAGCAACTTGTCTTTTAAAAATCATATCAATCAAGTTACAAAAACAGCCTTCTTTCACCTTAGAAATACTGCTAAGTTAAGAAAAATGCTATCTATATATGATGCAGAGAAGCTCGTCCATGCGTTCATGACCTCCAGAATAGACTACTGTAATGCATTACTAGGTGGATGTCCTGCATCATTAATAAACAAGCTACAGTTAGTTCAGAATGCGACAGCAAGAGTTCTTACAAGGTCAAGAAAATATGACCATATAACCCCAATCTTATCATCCCTGCACTGGCTTCCTCTTAAGTTTCGAATAGACTTTAAACTACTACTTCTTACTTATAAAACACTAAATGGTTTGGCTCCCATGTATCTATCCAGTCTTTTAACACGCTACAATCCGCCATGCTCCCTGAGATCTCAAAACTCTGGGCTTCTAGTAGTTCCTAGAATAGCAAAGTCCACTAAAGGCGGTAGATCATTTTCACATTTAGCTACTAAACTTTGGAATAGTCTTCCTGACAGTGTTCGGGGCTCAGACACACTCTCCCAGATTAAGTGCAGATTAAAAACATATCTTTTTACCAAAGCCTACACATAACATACGTCTCACATCATAACCTTGTGCTCCAGAACATCTGATCACATGCACATTATCAACTTGTGCTGTTAATATCATGGACAGCAGCTACGCTAATTTCTCTCCACTGCTTCTCTTTCTCTCCCCATCCCGAGGCTTCCCGAGGTTGGGCAGCTCCAGTCACGTCCCACCTCATGAAGATTATAGACCTTTGAAGAAGTAGATGTCGAACTCGCAAACATCCCGAACCATCTAGAGATGTACCAGTGCTCTGGCATGGAGAAGCTGATACTGGATCTGTGATGATCACAAATGTTAAGCTCATTAAACTAGGAGCTACTGACCATATAGACTGTATAAGACTGTAGAAAGAACATTACTTATAATCTTACACTCCAGTACTTATGTTAGTTCTCACTCTCCAGTGTTCTGTATTGTTGAAAGATTTATGATCAAACTCTTGATGTCACCCAAATGAGGATGGGTTCTCCTTTTGAGTCTGGTTCCTCTCAAGGTTTCTTCCTCATAACATCTAAGGGAGATTTTTCCTTGCCACAGTCGCCACGGCTGCTCATCAGGGATAAATGCACACCGTTCACCTTGACTGTTAATTTCTGTAAAGCTGCTTTGAGACAATGTCTGTTGTGAAAAGCGCTATAGAAATAAACTTGACTTGACTTGACTTGACATGGAACCCCTGATCCTGGAAAATCGACGAGTTGCACAATCATGTACATAGAAACAGTATATTATTATATTATAATATAATCTCACCTCAATGTGCAGTCCTCAGATTCTCAGCCAATCAGAGATTTAATCCAGCCGTAAAATTCTTCTACATCCAGTTGCTTGTACTCTCTCTCTCTCTCTCTCTCTCTCTCTCTCTCTCTCTCTCTCTCTCTCTCTCTCTCTCTCTCTCTATCTCTCTCTTTCTTTCTTTCTTTCTTTCTTTCTTTCTTTCTTTCTTTCTTTCTTTCTTTCTTTCTTTCTTTCTTTCTTTCTTTCTAAGAGCTTCAGAGATCATGTCTGCAGATGAGAGAACTTTCAGGATGCAACACTTCAGTGATCTGAGATTTCTGAGCAGAGTGACCAGATGAAAACTTCTCCTTGCGAGACGCATGAAAGCTTGCCTGTGGCAAAAAAAAAAAAGACACATTACAAGCTGATGGAAAAGTAAAAAAATAAATAATAATAATAAAATAATTTAGTCTGTTATATACACAAATATAGACACAAATATATTTATTATATTGAATTATATTTATTTTTACATTAAATGCTGTGGATCATCTGTTAAATCAAGTTAATGCCTGTCATTACTAACAATGTCTAACAATTACAATTTTAGAATAAAAAAAAAAACATATTCACTTATAATATTGTGGACCTGTAAGACAAACTAGATCTCAATTACAGCACTTAGACAAATCATTTCTTCTTGTTTTTTTTTTTTGCATGCACTTTTGCATTCAAAAAATCTGCAGCTTGTCATTTACAGAGAAATGGAAATGGTGGAAAACCGCTTTGTTGGAGCTGGGGAAAGCTACAAGTTACACAATAAATTATGCCTTCTGTTGTGAATCAACAAAATAGTTATCATTTATAAGCTGTTTAGCTCACATAGTCTCACCTCTCTTAATGAGTTGTAGAATTTGTGACAGAGTATAAAAGGATGCTTGTACCTGGATGGACATTTCAGATGTTTTTTGAAGGGGATCCACACCTCCTGCATGCCACAAGTATGAGTGTTTGGTCTTCTTCTTTTTTCTATCGATATGCCATTTCTTGGTAATTTCTGATTCTCACATGGGGCTTCATACCCCATTCCCATGATTTGTATAGCACTTTTAACAATAGTCCCAAAGCAGTTTTACAGAGATAAGTACGTAATAAACCATGAATTTATATCTTAATCCTTATTAATTTATTCCTAACGAGTGAGCCAGGGGCGAGTGACAAGGAAAATAATTCCTTGAGATGGTATGAGGAAGAAACATTGAGAGGAACCAGACTTAAAAGGAAACCTCATCTTGGTCGCGCCGAACGTACATTCATTATTACATTAAACACTCACACAGTCATACGTAACTTTCAACAGTTTCAGTCATTTAAGCACCAAATGAATCACCACCTCAGTATTTACTGTTATAGTGTGTATATCACAGTGCTGTAAAATCGAAATCAGTTCAAGTCAAGAGGCTTTTATTGTCATTTCTACTATACACTGTGGTACACAGTACACAGTAAAAACGAGACAACGTTTCTCCAGAACCCTGGTGCTACACTAAACAACAACAAACAAAACAACATAGAGCTACAACACAAGTTACATAAAGTGCATCGAGTGCAACCTGGTGCAAACAGTGCAGACAGACAGTGCAGACAGACGACACAAGACAAGACACAAAACCCAATATAGCGCCGACCAGTGAACCTACTGTATACTTGATTATACAGTACTGTACAAGAAGACTGTAAAAACTATACAAGTTTAAATACAAAATACATGATCTACAGTGAGGAAAATATGTATTTGAACACCCTGCTATTTTGCAAGTTCTTCCACTTAGAAATCATGGAGGGGTCTGAAATTGTCATCGTAGGTGCATGTCCACTGTGAGAGACATAATCTAAAAAAATAAATCCAGAAATCACAATATATGATTTTTAAACAATTTATTTGTATGAAACAGCTGCAAATAAGTATTTGAACACCTGTCTATCAGCTAGAATTCTGACCCTCGAAGACCTGTTAGTCTGCCTTTAAAATGTCCACCTCCACTACATTTATTATCCTAAATTAGATGCACCTGTTTGAGGTCGTTAGCTGCATAAAGACACCTGTCCACCCCATACAATCAGTAAGAATCCAACTACTAACATGGCAAAGACCAAAGAGCTGTCCAAAGACACTAGAGACAAAATTGTACACCTCCACAAGGCTGGAAAGGGCTACGGGGAAATTGCCAAGCAGCTTGGTGAAAAAAGGTCCACTGTTGGAGCAATCATTAGAAAATGGAAGAAGCTAAACATGACTGTCAATCTCCCTCGGACTGGGGCTCCATGCAAGATCTTACTTCGTGGGGTCTCAATGATCCTAAGGAAGGTGAGAAATCAGCCCAGAACTACACAGGAGGAGCCGGTCAATGACCTGAAAAGAGCTGAGACCACCGTTTCCAAGGTTACTGTTGGTAATACACTAAGACGTCATAGTTTGAAATCATGCATGGCACGGAAGGTTCCCCTGCTTAAACCAGCACATGTCCAGGCACGTCTTAAGTTTGCCAATGACCATTTGGATGATCCAGAGGAGTCATGGGAGAAAGTCATGTGGTCAGATGAGACCAAAATAGAACTTTTGGGTCATAATTCCACTAAACGTTTTTGAAGGAAGAAGAATGATGAGTACCATCCCAAGAACACCATCCCTACTGTGAAGCATGGGGGTGGTAGCATAATGCTTTGGGGGTGTTTTTCTGCACATGGGACAGGGCGACTACACTGTATTAAGGAAAGGATGACCGGGCCATGTAGTGCGAGATTTTGGGGAACAACCTCCTTCCCTCAGTTAGAGCAGTAAAGATGGGTCGAGGCTGGGTCTTCCAACATGACAATGACCCGAAGCACACAGCCAGGATAACCAAGGAGTGGCTCTGTAAGAAGCATATCAAGGTTCTGGCGTGGCCTAGCCAGTCTCCAGACCTAAACCCAATAAAAAATCTTTTCTCCGTGTTTCTCAGCGACAGGCCAGAAACCGGACTGATCTAAAGAAGATCTGTGTGGAGGAGTGGGCCAAAATCCCTCCTGCAGTGTGTGCAAACCTGGTGAAAAACTACAGGAAACGTTTGACCTCTATAATTGCAAACAAAGGCTACTGTACCAAATATTAACATTGACTTTCTCAGGTGTTCAAATACTTATTTGCAGTTGTATGACAAATAAATAGTTAAAAAATCATACATTGTGATTTCTGGATTTTTTTTTTTAGATTATGTCTCTCACAGTGGACATGCACCTACGATGACAATTTCAGACCCCTCCATGATTTCTAAGTGGGAGACCTGGCAAAATAGCAGGGTGTTCAAATACTAATTTTCCTCACTGTATGCTGTAGAATCTCATACAGGATGCCGCGCTCGACACTTACTTCTAAATATAAGTAATGGTTGAGATTTTTTTTCCGAAGGACTCTCCAGAGTCATAATTTAGTTTGTTCCTCTAATACAAAGAAGTCTTCTGGATTGAGAGGCGGTTTCTCTGTTTCTTAGTAACAGAGTCTTATAAGCGCTAAGAAAATAAAGAAATAAAGACTTTGATCTGCTGCTACTTCTAACATTGCTTGCTGCAAGGGAAATCTCATGCAAAAATCTTTTATCTGTGTAATTTATACAAAAAAGGTATTTTTTTTTGCAAGTTCTACAGATTGTTATCAGTGGGTTTTAAGATTTTCACCTGGTTTGCATGACTCATTTAGAGATTCTATTGAATTCAGGGTGTATATAACATTATCAGCTTGGGTCTTTGCTACTAAATAGTTTATATAAAGCATTTTTTCATTCTAATGTACATTGCATCAAATGTACATTATGAACCTATTATGAACCCTTACCTTTGTCATCGACAGGATTCATTTGATCTATTTAAAGTACTCTGAGGTGTATTTTTCCTGTTACTAAAGAACTTCCCTCCTCACCCCCCACCCCCTTTTGTTATCACTTGACCTTTTACCATATGCACCATGAAGATAATTTAAGGAAGAAATGTCAGGGAAAAACTGTGAAAAGGACCGATTTTATTTTAATAAAGATTTCCAGTCAATTATGTTGTCATTGTGGAAAAAAAAATATATATACATTGTTAAAAAAAGTTTTTTGTTTCAGGAATATATATTTTGCAAATCTTTTCTCGGTTCCTCTTTTAAACTCTTTTTTTTTTCCTTTTTATAAACTGTGTAAATGCGTCCTAGGTATACAATGCAATGATCCACAAAGCTGCAATGATATGTTAGAACAGAAGGCATTCAAAATGAAAAAAAGAAATCAAGCCGAGCGAGAAGGCCCTTTCTGCAGACCTTTACATGAATGTATGAATTAATATTTCTATAACAGAAAGTATTTTTGTAGTTGAATTCATTAAGGTAAGAACTTTTAGATATATAATTACCGTGGTGTAGTCCGTAAATAAGGCCTGATATGACATTATAATGCGGATATTTTCATATAAGAATATCAATAGTGCTGTTTGTGATCTGCAGGAAGTCCTAAGTAAGATAAGTGGATACGTTTTCATGGTTCATGTTATTTTAACCAAAAAAACAGACATAACATAAAGCGAAATGGAAGCTTTACAGTGTGACAGAAGTGTGCTTGGTGCTTCCCGAGCTGTAGACCGAGCCGGTTCGGTAGCGGCTGACCACATCCCTGGACACCAGTCTCTTTTTTAACAGCACAGTAAGCAGATGGTTCCTGAATTTCTTGCCCACAAAGGCGTAGAGGATCGGATTGATGGCGCAGTGCATGAAGGCCAGAACCTGAGTGATGTACATGGTCAAATCCAATGCATCCCGAGTCTTGCAGGTGTCTTTGATGAGCCCAGCTCGCATCAGCGTGTCTATGAGCTCAGCCACATTATTAGGCAGCCAGCAGATGACGAAAGCCAGCACCACACACAGGATCACTCTCATTGCTTTGTGCTTTTGGCTGTTGCGTGCTCTGGAGAGGGTTTCAATTGTGCAGCTGTAGCAGACAGTCATGACCATGAGAGGTAAGAAAAAGCCAACGACGTGTCTGACGACTCGCAGTCCCAGGCGCCAGTCCTCTGTGTTCTCCGTGATGTTCTCGTAACAATGCTGCATATTGTAGCCATTTATTTCGATTGCTTCTCGCTGAACCATGATGGGAATGGACAATAAAGTGGCTCCCAGCCATACGAAACCACACACTATCTTTACTAAATTGTGTTGCTTTGAGAAAAACTGAGTGGCTTTGACGATGGCCATGTAGCGGTCGATGCTGATGCACGCCAGCAGGAACACGCCGCTGTACACCGCCATCTCCTGGACACCCGAGATCAACTTGCACATAAAAGTCCCAAAAACCCAATTTGATTCTTTAATGTAGATGGCCCAGATGGGCAGTGTGAGCGAGAACAGCAGGTCAGCAATTGCCAGGTGCATCAAGTAGATGTCGGTAGGTCTTCTGTGACTCTTCATGGTGCACACGACAAACATCACCAAAGTGTTTCCAGTTAGACCAAAGAAGGACACAACGATGTAGCTGATCACAACCCCAATGCTATTTATGTCATCCAGGGAACTGGGACATGGGATGGATGATTGAAAATCATTATAGCTGAAGTTTTCATAATTGTTGTCCAAGTTTGACATGTTGGACTGGAAAAGAAGACAAGCTGTCACTGTTTTGTGCAGTGGTTAGCAAAAATTATACACAATAGTTCTTTAGTTTTATACTTACATTCATGGCATTTTGCAGACATGCATACATTTATCTCAGATAAGTAGCTATGGCATTAAGGGCCTTGCTCAGGGGCCTAGGAGTGGCAGCTTGGTGTGGTTGAGATTTGATCTTACGACCTTCAGATACAAAGTACAATGTCTTAACCACTAAACTACCAACTCTCTATTTAAACTACCAGCTAAATGTATGCAATCACTAATAGTCTAACTAATAAAAATGTTACATTCTGTAAAGCTGCTTTGAGACAATTTCCACTGTGAAACATGCGATAGAATTGAAAAAACTTAATTGAGTTTGAATATGAAATTCAATTCCTTCCACTTTTGTATACAGCACTTTTAACAATTGATATGGTTTAAAAGCAGCTTTAAAAATAGGGAAAAAAAATTGATTACAAATAATAAATTTTAACTTAAATTACACCATATGAGTTTATTTTAAATGAGTGAGCCATGAGGCATGACGAAGAAAAACTTTCTGAGATGGTATGAGGAAGAAACCCTGAGGAAGAAACCATCTTCATATTGGTGACACCCAATGTGCATTTATTATAATTCCATCACTGTTGTCAACTGTTCACTTCTTTGAAGTGATTGGTCTTCATGGTTTACCTCAAATTATATCTAGTTCTTTAATGATGTCACACAGGCATGTCTCTGTGGTTTTGGACACAGCATGTAACTATGAACATGAACACTGCTGTTTAACATCCCATTCCACATTCCATCTTTATTTGCTTGTTTAATAGCTTCCACTTTTCTGGGAAGAGATTTCACTTGATTTTGTTGTGTGCTTATTCAGCCATTAGGGCACTATCTGCCCTCTTTTTCATACATGAGCTCACTGGCAGTGTCACTAATATAAAGCCTATGTCCATATTAGGCCAGATAATTCTGCAAATGCTGCTTTTTTTCATCATCCATTCACAATGACGTCTTTTTTGTGCAGTCAAAAACTAAACGTTTTGAAAACGCTCCCAATTGCATTTTTATAGTGTGGACTGTAAAAGTGGAGATAGGCTTTATGGACAAATGTTTTTTTGGCCACCAGATCACACAGACTTTTCAAACATCCCATTCCACATTAAGTCCCCATTTGCTCTTATATTAATCTCCACACTTCTGTGAAGATGTACCACTAGATTTTTTGGAGATTTGTGCTCAGTCAGTTAAATGGGCATTAGTAAAGTAAGATACTAATGAAGGAGAGGTAAGGAGACCAGGCTTGATACCAGGAGATCTTCCACTCCAGCCTATGTAAACCATATCTTGATGAAGCTGGCTTTGTGCACGGGAGCACTCTTATGCTGGAAAATGTTTGAGTCTTCTAATTAAAGTGGAGGGAAAATGGAATGCTACAGCATCCAAGGGCGTCCTATACAATTGGTGTAACAGTTTAGGGACGAGCCACATATGGCTAGTAAAGTCTCGGTGTCCCAGTATGCATGTTTTTATAGTGTATGTTATAGAGATAAGGCAACTGCATTATCATTCAACACACTATAAAAATGACAATACAGATTTACATAGAATTTTATAATTTGCCTGTTTTTACAGGCAACCATGAAGCGAAATAAGGCTTGTATTTGATAAGTAATTTAGGGAAATGAGTTTGAACAGTAGATAAACAGGAATTGAGTCATTTAATGAAAAAGATCAAAGGGTTTTTTTGGGGGGTTTTTTTTTAAGATATTTAAAAAATTATTGCTGCATTTTCTGAACATAATGATTATGAAATCCCAGTTTACTCTATTTTTTATTTTTTTTATTCTTTTATTAATAATAATATTAATAATAATAAATGTTCTTACCATTTTGACGACCTTTTCTGGCTAGAGAAGATAAATCCAGTAGATTACAGCAAATAGACAGCTGCACCTGAGAGCAACAAAGTCGTCTAGTGCTCCTAGTGAAATAGATTTACACACTTCATACAGAAAAACAAATGATCATTACCAGGTCCTTCCTGTGTGTGAAGTTTTCAACACATGAGCAAAGATAATAATCAGTGCTTTCATAACAGCAGACAGATGAAAGGTGTTTTGCGGTGTTTTGATGCCGCGTGTACTTTTACGTGTACATTAATGTTTAAATTAACAAATTAAAGGAGATAATTCTATAAAGATATACTATATATTTTAATGGACATGCTGCAGCACCAGTGCATTTGTAGTAATTATTGTTTTAATTACAGCACAAGTTGCATAAGTGTGATATTACAGCAACCAGTTTGCTAGACCTCTTGAACAACTTGTCACACTTCTGTAAAGTTATCAGTAAAGCAGATTTTCAGACATTAGATATGAGATGAAACAACAAGTTTAAATGGGAAATCACCAAATTCTTGCAAAGTATTGTGCAGTTCATAAGGGTCCCTTCATTATACTGTGAACATCACAATATAAGAAAAGTAATAGTCCACCAATGGTTAGCAAACGAGTTTCAAAGGTTTAGAGGTGTGTGTGTGTGTGTGTGTGTGTGTGTGTGTGTGTGTGTGTGTGTGTGTGTGTGTGTGTGTGTGTGTGTTTGTACATAAAATGCTGTTCCATATGTATAAAGTTAAAGCAGCGATACAGTATGTAAAATATTACTCAGTTCATAAAAAGTGTCCCTTTAAACGTTCACTTGAGTAAAAGTACAAAAGTATTTACCTTCAAATGTACTTAAGTATCCAAAGTACTATGATTCATTATTACTATAATGTTCCTAATATAATTTTTATCATGACTCTTTACTTAATCAACTCAGTTTATGTGAAAAGACTCTGTTACTCTTAGCACAACGATCTATTAATAGAATGACATTAATGAGTCAAACACTGATTGATATCTATTCAAATTATCACAAGCCCAAAACCTTCTTTTCAACTACTTAAAAAAATTGCGCAAATAAGGTCACAGGTGTTGTGTCAAATTCAAGTCTGGAGTTTCTTCATCATTTATTCCTCTCTAAATGTTCTGCTTGCTGTTGAACTGATGCTGAACTGTATGTTGGTGATAAATAGATACACCAAGCACCAATCAGAACAAGTTCAAACAAGTTCAACAAAACAAAACAAAACTGCATGATTTTCATCAATAAAACTGCATATTTTCATCAATAATAAAAATTAAATCACTGATTTTGCTAAATATAGTTGAGTAAAAAGTAAAATTTAGGACTTTGAATTGTGGTCAAGTTAAATTAGTTTAAAAAGTCTCCCAAAATGGAAATACTTTAGTTAAGTAAATTTACATAAAAACATAAAAAAAGCTACTTAAGTAAAGTAACAAATTACAATTACTTTGTTACTGTCGAACGCTTTAAAAGACACTAAGAAAAAGAGGAATTTTATTTGTTACAATGAAATTCTTTCCTTCACGCATCTCTGAACCTCTGAAAATCTGTCAGTACTCTCGCTACCTACACACACACACACACACACACACACACACACACACACACACACACACACACACACACACACACACACACACATATTTATTTACATTTGGCAGACACCCTTATCCAGAGCAACTTACACTAACCTCCAAAGTGGCAGATTGGTGGTTTGAACTTTCTTAACAGAAATCCAACATCTTCACCAATGAGCTCACATTATATATAATAATGTTGTGGTAAAAGTTCATTTATTTCAGTAGTTTAACTCAAATTGTGAAACTTGTGTATTAAATAAATTCACTGCACACAGACTGAAGTAGTTTAAGTCTTTGTTTCTTTTAATTGTGATGATTTTGGCTCACATTTAACAAAAACCCACCAATTCTCTATTTTAATAAATTAGAATACTGGGACATGCCAAACAGCTAATCAACTCAAAACACCTGCAAATGTTTCCTGAGCCTTCAAATGGTCTCTCAGTTTGGTTCACTAGTCTACACAATCATGGGGAAGACTGCTGATCTGACAATTGTCCAGAAGACAATCATTGACACCCTTCACAAGGAGGCCACAAAGAATTGCCAAAGAAGCTGCTGTTCACAGAATGCTGTATCCAAGCATGTTAACAGAAAGTTGAGTGGAAGGAAAAAGTGTGGAAGAAAAAGATGCACAACCAACCGAGAGAACTGCAGCTTTGAGAGGCTCGTCAAGCAAAATCCATTCAAGAATTTGGGTGAACATCAGAAGAAAAGGACTGAGGCTGGGGTCAAGGCATCAAGAGCCAAGACACACAGACGTGTCAAGGAATTTGGCTGCACTTGTCGTATTCCTCTTTCTAAGCCACTCCTGTACCACAGACAACGTCAGATGTGTCTTACCTGGGGTAAAGAGAAGAAGAACTGGACTGTTGCCCAGTGGTCCAAAGTCCTCTTTTCAGATGAGAGCAAGTTTTGTATTTTAATTTGGTAATTTTCATGTATTTTATTTTGGTATTTAACCGAGGTCCTAGAGTCTGGAGGAGGAGAGGAGAAGCTCAAGTTGCTTGAAGTTCAATGTTAAGTTTCCACAGTCTGTAATAATTTGGGGTGCAATGTCATCTGCTGGTGTTGGTCCCAAACTCTCCAGACCTGAACCCCATAGAGAATCTATAAAGTATTGTCAAGAGGAAAATGAGAAACAAGAGACCAAAAAATGCAGATAAGCTGAAGACCACTGTCAAAGAAACCTGGGCTTCCATACCACCTCAGCGGTGCCACAGACTGATCACATCCATGCCACGCTAGATTGAAGGAGTAAATAAAGCAAAAGAAGCCGCTACCAAGTATTGAGTGCATATAAATAAATGAACATACTTTTCCGGAAGACCAACAATTCACTAAAAATGTTTTTTTATTGGTCTTATAAAGAATTTTAATGCTTTGAGATTTGGTGGGTTTTTGTTTAATGAGATCCAAAATCATAATAATTAAAAGAAACAAAGACTTAAACTACTTCAGTATTTGATACAAGAGTTTCACAATTTGAGTTGAATTAATGAAATTAATTACCTTCTCCATGACTTTGTAATTTATTGAGATGCATGTGTGTGTGTGTATGTGTGTGTGTGTGTGTGTGTGTGTGTGTGTGTGTGTGTGTGTGTGTATATATTTATATATATATATATACAGTGAGGAAAATAAGTATTTGAACACCCTGCTATTTTGCAAGTTCTCCCACTTAGAAATCATGGAGGGGTCTGAAATTGTCATCGTAGGTGCATGTCCACTGTGAGAGACATAATCTAAAAAAAAAAAATCCAGAAATCACAATGTATGATTTTTTAACTATTTATTTGTATAATACAGCTGCAAATAAGTATTTGAACACCTAAGAAAGTCAATGTTAATATTTGGTACAGTAGCCTTTGTTTTCAATTACAGAGGTCAAACGTTTCCTGTAGTTTTTCACCAGGTTTGCACACACTGCAGGAGGGATTTTGGCCCACTCCTCCACACAGATCTTCTCTAGATCAGTCAGGTTTCTGGCCTGTCGCTGAGAAACACGGAGTTTGAGCTCCGAAAGATTCTCTATTGGGTTTAGGTCTGGAGAATGGCTAGGCCATGCCAGAACCTTGATATGCTTTTTACAGAGCCACTCCTTGGTTATCCTGGCTGTGTGCTTTGGGTCATTGTCATGTTGAAAGACCCAGCCTTGACCCATCTTCAATGCTCTTACTGAGGGAAGGAGGTTGTTCCCCAAAATCTCGCAATACATGGCCCCGGTCATCCTCTCCTTAATACAGTGCAGTCGCCCTGTCCCATGTGCAGAAAAACACCCCCAAAGCATTATGCTACCACCCCCATGCTTCACAGTAGGGATGGTGTTCTTGGGATGGTACTCATCATTCTTCTTCTATTTTGGTCTCATCTGACCACATGACTTTCTCCCAAGACTCCTCTGGATCATCCAAATGGTCATTGGCAAACTTAAGACGTGCCTGGACATGTGCTGGTTTAAGCAGGGGAACCTTCTGTGCCATGCATGATTTCAAACCATGACGTCTTAGTGTATTACCAACAGTAACCTTGGAAATGGTGGTCCCAGCTCTTTTCAGGTCATTGACCAGCTCCTCCCGTGTAGTTCTGGGCTGATTTCTCACCTTCCTTAGGATCATTGAGACCCCACGAGGTGAGATCTTGCATGGAGCCCCAGTCCGAGGGAGATTGACAGTCATGTTTAGCTTCTTCCATTTTCTAATGATTGCTCCAACAGTGGACCTTTTTTCACCAAGCTGCTTGGCAGTTTCCCCGTAGCCCTTTCCAGCCTTGTGGAGGTGTACAATTTTGTCTCTAGTGTCTTTGGACAGCTATTTGGTCTTCTCCATGTTAGTAGTTGGATTCTTACTGATTGTATGGGGTGGACAGGTGTCTTTATGCAGCTAACGACCTCAAACAGGTGCATCTAATTTAGGATAATTAATGTAGTGGAGGTGGACATTTTAAAGGCAGACTAACAGGTCTTTGAGGGTCAGAATTCTAGCTGATAGACAGGTGTTCAAATACTTATTTGCAGCTGTATCATACAAATAAATAGTTTAAAAATCATACATTGTGATTTCTGGATTTTTTTTTTTAGATTATGTCTCTCACAGTGGACATGCACCTACGATGACAATTTCAGACCCCTCCATGATTTCTAAGTGGGAGAACTTGCAAAATAGCAGGGTGTTCAAATACTTATTTTCCTCACTGTGTATATATATAACCTATATAATAAAAAAATGTATTGCATGATTATCTTGAGTTAACTCCTGAATAAATCGCAAATTAATTGAAATTAATTCTTTTTACGTTTTAAATGCTGTAATCAGCATAGGCATGCACAAATATTGAAGCTTTATGCAAATGTATATTTATTATTATTTAAACCAAACGCAACATAGGGCATGAGGACAAAATATTCTTGTAAATGTTTTAAAGAAATTGTGGGGTTTAAAATACACAAATCATCAGGACACCAAATAGAACATTTGCTATGTTTCCACACGGATGATTTTAATTGCCGGATGTGTTCATCGTGGCGGATTTTAAAGCTTCATTTGAGACTTGGTGCATCAGTAAAATAAATGTTTACTAATAAAAATTATTTTCAGTGGAGTTTATTATATTTTTTTTTATATCTGATTAATGCAAGGATGTCATGAATAAATGTGTGTTGCATTAAAGAAAAAAAAAATTCTTATACTATACTTATTATACTTATTGTAGTAAAACATGGTGATGGGTGCATCATATTAGAGAATTTTTTTTCTTCTATCAATGAAGCTGCACAACAACATTTGCCTAATTTCAGAAGTCCTGTTCTACATTTCCTTTAGAATATATTATCAGAAGCATACAATTTTTTTACTCTTTAAAGGTTTTCTGGAAATTTGGATCATAGCACCATTTTTAAGTATGAACATGTTTCCTTTTGGGGAAGCAGCCACATTTACTTTGTGTACTCCATGTTTTTCCATTAGGCCATGCGTTAATTTAAGCACTTTCTTGCTTGATATTTGAATTTTTAATTGATATTTGCTTCGCCATTATAAAATTCAACTCAAATGTGCGATTAATACAATGACGTCTTCACGCCATTAAAGCGTTATGGTTATTACTATTATTGTTAATTAAATTTTTATTTGAAAAATCCCTCTCCTTGAACTGCCACCTTAACGTGGTGGAGGGGTTTGAGTACTCGAATGACCCTAGGAGCTATGTTGTCCGGGGCTATATGCCCCTGGTAGGGTCTCCCAAGGCAAACAGGTCCTGGGCGACGGGTCAGACTAAGAGCGGTTCAAAACCCCTTATGAGAGATACTACATCAGGGACCGTGACGTCGCCCGGTATGGCGCAGCCGGGGCCCCACCCTGGAGCCAGGCCCGGGGTTGGGGCTCGTATGCGAGCGCCTGGTGGCCGGGCCTTCCCCCACAGGGTCCGGCCGGGCTCAGCCCGAAGGAGCGACGTGGGGCCACCTTCCAGTGGGCTCACCACCTGCAGGAGGGACCGTAAGGGGCCGGTGCTAAGAGGATCGGGCAGCAGTCGAAGGTGGAGGCCTCGACAACCCGATCCCTGGACACGGAAGCTAGCTCTAGGGACATGGAATGTCACCTCGCTGGCGGGGAAGGAGCCTGAGATTGTGCGTGAGGTTGAGAGGTTCCGACTAGAGATAGTCGGGATCACCTCTACGCACGGCCTGGGCTCTGGAACCACACTCCTCGAGAGAGGATGGACTCTTTACAACTCTGGAGCTGCCCATGGTGAAAGGCGTCGGGCTGGTGTGGGTTTGCTTATAGCCCCCCAGCTCAGCCGCCATGTGTTGGAGTTTACCCCGGTGAACGAGAGGGTCGTTTCCCTGCGCCTACGGGTCGGGGATAGGTCTCTCACTGTCGTGTGTGCCTACGGGCCAAACGGCAGTATAGAGTACCCGGCCTTCTTGGGGTCTCTGGGAGGGGTGCTGGACAGTGCTCCGACTGGGGACTCCGTCGTTCTACTAGGAGACTTCAATGCACACGTGGGCAGCGACAGTGACACCTGGAGGGGCGTGATTGGGAGGAACGGCCCCCCTGATCTGAACCCGAGCGGTGTTCAGTTATTGGACTTCTGTGCTAGTTACAGTTTGTCCATAACGAACACCATGTTCAAGCATAAGGGTGTCCATCAGTACACGTGGCACCAGGACACCCTAGGCCGCAGGTCGATGATCGACTTTGTGGTCGTTTCATCTGACCTGCGGCCGTATGTCTTGGACACTCGGGTAAAGAGAGGGGCGGAGCTGTCAACTGATCACCACCTGGTGGTGAGTTGGATCCGATGGCGGGGGAGGAAGCTGGACAGACTCGGCAGACCCAAGCGTACTGTGAGGGTCTGCTGGGAACGTTTGGCCGAGCCTCCTGTCAGAGAGATCTTCAACTCCCACCTCCGGCAGAGCTTTGACCAGATCCCGAGGGAGGCCGGAGATATTGAGTCCGAGTGGACCATGTTCTCCACCTCCATTGTCGAAGCGGCCGCTCGGAGCTGTGGCAGTAAGGTCTCCGGTGCCTGTCGAGGCGGCAATCCCCGAACCCGGTGGTGGAAACCGGAAGTAAGGGATGCCGTCAAGCTGATGAAGGAGTCCTACCTGGCCTGGTTGGCTTGTGGGACTCCTGAGGCAGCTGACGGGTACCGGCAGGCCAAGCGAACTGCAGCCCGGGTGGTTATCGAGGCAAAAACTCGGGCCTGGGAGGAGCTCGGTGAGGCCATGGAGAAGGACTATCGGCTGGCCTCGAAGAGATTCTGGCAAACCGTCCGGCGCCTCAGGAGGGGAAAGCAGTGCCCCACCAATGCTGTTTACAGTAGAGGTGGGGAGCTGTTGACCTCAACTGGGGATGTCGTTGGACGGTGGAAGGAATACTTCGAGGATCTCCTCAATCCCGCCGTCACGTCTTCCATTGAGGAAGCAGAGGCTGAGGGCTCAGAGGCGGACTCGTCCATCACCCAAGCTGAAGTCACCGAGGTAGTAAAGAAACTCCTCGGTGGCAGGGCACCGGGGGTGGATGAGATCCGCCCTGAGTACCTCAAGTCTCTGGATGTTGTGGGGCTGTCTTGGCTGACACGCCTCTGCAGCATCGCGTGGCGGTCGGGGACAGTGCCTCTGGAATGGCAGACCGGGGTGGTGGTCCCTCTTTTTAAGAAGGGGGACCGGAGGGTGTGTTCCAACTATAGGGGGATCACACTTCTCAGCCTACCTGGGAAAGTCTATGCCAGGGTACTGGAGAGGAGAATACGGCCGATAGTAGAACCTCGGATTCAGGAGGAACAATGTGGTTTTCGTCCAGGCCGTGGAACACTGGACCAGCTCTATACCCTCTACAGGGTGCTGGAGGGTTCATGGGAGTTTGCCCAACCAGTCCACATGTGCTTTGTGGATTTGGAAAAGGCATTCGACTGTGTCCCTCGCGGCGGCCTGTGGAGGGTGCTCCGGGAGTATGGGGTCGGGGGCCCTTTACTAAGGGCTGTCCGGTCCCTGTATGACCGAAGCAGGAGCTTGGTTCGCATTGCCGGCAGTAAGTCAGACTTGTTCCCGGTGCATGTTGGACTCCGGCAGGACTGCCCTTTGTCACCGGTTCTGTTCATAATTTTTATGGACAGAATTTCTAGGCGCAGCCAGGGGTCGGAGGGTGTCCGGTTTGGTGACGACACGATTTCGTCTTTGCTCTTTGCAGATGATGTTGTCATGTGGGCTTCATCAGACCAGGACCTTCAGCATGCACTGGGACGGTTTGCAGCCGAGTGTGAAGCGGCTGGGATGAGAATCAGCACCTCCAAATCCGAGGCCATGGTCCTCAGTCGGAAAAGGGTGGCTTGCCCACTTCAGGTTGGTGGGGAGTTCCTGCCGCAAGTGGAGGAGTTTAAGTATCTTGGGGTTTTGTTCACGAGTGAGGGAAGGGTGGAACGGGAGATTGACAGACGGATCGGTGCAGCTTCTGCAGTAATGCGGTCGATGTACCGGTCTGTCGTGGTGAAGAAGGAGCTGAGCCGCAAGGCGAAACTTTCGATTTACCGGTCAATCTACGTTCCTACTCTCACCTATGGTCATGAGCTCTGGGTCATGACCGAAAGGACAAGATCCCGGATACAGGCGGCCGAAATGTGCTTCCTCCGCAGGGTGGCTGGGCGATCCCTTAGAGATAGGGTGAGAAGCTTAGTCACTCGGGAGGAGCTCGGAGTAGATCCGCTGCTCCTCCACATCGAGAGGGGTCAGCTGAGGTGGCTCGGGCATCTGTTCCGGATGCCTCCTGGACGCCTTCCTGGGAAGGTGTTCCGGGCACGTCCCACTGGGAGGAGACCCCGGGGAAGACCTAGGACACGCTGGAGAGACTATGTCTCCCGGCTGGCCTGGGAACGCCTTGGTGTCCCCCCGGAAGAGCTGGAAGAAGTGTCTAGGGAGAGGGAAGTCTGGGCATCTTTGCTTAGACTGCTGCCCCCGCGACCCGGCATCGGATAAGCGGGAGAAGATGGATGGATGGATGGATGGATGGATGGAATTTGAAAAATCACTCATTTCTGATTGGGTGGGCCAGAATTCAAAGGGCTTCGCCACTGGTGGGAGATTGATCACGGATGAAAATAATATTCAATCAGTAGAAGGAATACGATGGTATGAAAGTCCTAGGAGGCCATGCATTATAATTTTTTTCTTTCTTGTCTTCTCGTGATCCCAACTTAATTTTCTCGTGATCTCGACTTAAATCTCTCGCCATAACGAAAGTTGTTTTTTCATGATCAATATTTAATTTCTCGGTGTATTCGGCATAAGAGCAGCCTCCTTCTCAAGTGCCGGCACTTATGTGTAAGTTGTCAATCACTAACAAACATGGAACTATTTCAGTTTGAGTGAGGGCACATTCTTAAACGCTTTTAAAAACACTTAACGTGGCTAAATATGATAAGGGAGCATTTTTTAAGAGACCAAACACTGTAAACACATTAATAATAAAGCAAACGATATACAGACAAGCACATGAGTCTAGAATACAAACGATTAACGCATTTAATTACGTGTTAAACGTTTTCCTTCCGTAGAGAACTGTTAAGGGAAAAAGCTTAATGTGGCTTAATGTGGTAAGTGTTTTTCAAAGACCAAACTTAACCAAACTGCTTGTCTGTACATAGTATGTGTTATTATTAATGTGTTTACTGAGTTTGGTCTTTGAAAAACTCTTTCTTATAGCATTAAGCCACGTTAAGTTGTTTTCATGTTAAGTGGTTTTCATGTTAACCGTTTTTTATGTTAAGTGTTTTTCATGTTAACCGTTTTTTATGTTAACCATCTTTCATGTTAAGCGTCTTTCATGTTAAGCGTCTTTCATGTTAAGCGTCTTTCATGTTAACCGTTTTTTATGTTAACCCTTTTTTATGTTAACCGTTGTTTTATGTTTACCGTTTTTTATGTTAACCGTTTTTCATGTTAAGTGTCTTTCATGTTAACCGTCTTTCATGTTAAGCGTCTTTCATGTTAAGCGTCTTTCATGTTAAGTGTCTTTCATGTTAAGCGTTTTTCATGTTAAGTGTTTTTTATGTTAAGCATCTTTCATGTTAACCGTTTTTTATGTTAACCCTTTTTTATGTTAACCCTTTTTTATGTTAACCGTTTTTTATGTTAACCGTTTTTTATGTTAACCGTTTTTTTATGTTAACCGTTTTTCATGTTAAGTGTCTTTTATGTTAAGCGTCTTTCATGTTAAGCATTTTTCATGTTAATCGTCTTTCATGTTAACCATTTTTTATGTTAACCGTTTTTTTTATGTTAACCGTTTTTCATGTTAAGCGTTTTTCATGTTAAGTGTTTTTTATGTTAAGCATCTTTCATGTTAACCATTTTTATGTAAACCGTTTTTTTATGTTAACCGTTTTTCATGTTAAGCGTCTTTCATGTTAAGTGTTTGTCATGTTAACCATTTTTCATGTTTTTCATTTTAACCGTTTTTTATGTTAAGCATTTTTCATTTGAATAATTTTTCATGTTAAGCGTTTTTCATGTTTACCGTTTTTCATGTTTACCGTTTTTCATGTGAAGCGTCTTTTGAATTGAGGGCCTGATCAAAGTTAAAGTGAATGCGATCATCCTTGGTGCTGCGATGATTTTGCCTCTAGAACGTTCTTATGCCGTATACACAGAAAAATTAATTACCGATCACGAGGAAACTATGTTTATGTGGCGATCCCGAGGAAATTACGTTGTGATAAAGAGAAAACATGTTTTGTTAAAAAATTATTGTATTACATATATAATGTATTATAATGCATGGCCTCTTAGGACTTCTGTACGATGGTGCCATATGATCTCTGACAGTACCCCAAAAACCTGACAAATAAAGTGAAAACATATAGTAGAAAAGATAAAGCAATGTAACAGAACACAAACAAACAAGGAAATCAGAAATTGAACATGAGGACCATGAACGATGACAACAAACAGGGAAAAATAACTTGTGACAATGTGCTGTATAAGTGGAGATTTATTTACATGTACTAATTACAGGGCAATGGGATTCCGATTCAGAGAAAATGTATCATATCATGTGAGGGTGCAGTGGCTAATGAAAAAGAAGTCTAGAGTGAAAAACCAGATAACGAGTTTTAAAAAATTTATTTCAGATAAAAAAAAATTTTCCAGTATTTTTTTACATCATGTTCTTTTAAAGTGAATAATGTGTGTCCCTTATAGGCTTAGTATTGCATTGTAATTGCTCATATTTGCCTTCATTTCATGCCAAGAAAGTATTCAGTGAGATAACTTCTCCTCTCAGATATGAGAATAATAAAAAAAAAATCTATTTTTTAGCACAACAAAAAACAAGCAATTGTACCCTAGAGAAAAAAATTAGTAGCTGATGAAGGCCACAGGGACACAGTGACATCTGGCGGGGAAATCAGAGAAAACACAAGGAAAGAAAAAACAAAACAAAAACAGAAGCCTAATTACTTTCCCACCAATTACTTTTAAATTATTTGGTAGATGACTTTTTACACAACGCCTCCTACAGGGGTCCAGAAGTGGCAGCTTGGTGTGAGTGAGATTTGAACTCATGACCTTTTGCTCTAAAGGCCAATATAATACTAGGAATAACACTGACATCATGACAGGTAAAGTGAATAACACGGATTATCTCTACATCATGGCACCTGTTAGTGTGTGTGATTTATTAGGCAGCAAGTGAACATTTTGTCCTCAAAGTTGACGTGTTCGAAGCCGGAAAAATGGGCAAGCGTAATGTCTAGACGACTTGGTCAGAGCATCTCCAAAACTGCATTTTTTTTTTTGGATGTTTCTGGTCTGCAGTGGACAGTATCAAAAGTGCTCCAAGGAAGGAACAGCGGTGAACCGGTGACAGGGTCATGGACAGCCGAGGCTCATTGACGTCCCGTGTGGACGGATACAACAGACGAGCTCCTAAAGCTCAAACTGCTGAAGAAGTTCATGCTGTTAATGCTTGACAGGTCAGAACACAATATTAGGCAGGTGGTCATAATGTAATACCTGATCTGTGTATATAATATTTATAATTTCCATATTATGGTTACTCAAATTCATGGTTACTAAATTCATTTCAAATTTCACAACTAATGCCCACTTTGAAGTAACCAAACAGTAAAAAAATTATTTAACATTATCACAATCTGATTTGTTAACTTTCTGGAGATGTATGTTTGCAGGGCTGTGATACCAAACTAGTCTCGAGACTTTATCATACGCACTTGTATACAGTACATTGGCATCCCTTTCCTAATAAATATAATTTTTAGGCATTCATGTTCATGCTGTGACATTCTACAAAACCTGTTACTCAAAGTAAGTGAGATGCACCCTCTGAAGTCTGCGAGGTGGACCTTGTGGACCTCGATGGCGTGCTACGCTCTATTGGCCGTGTCTTTTGTATCATGTGAAAGAACCTTTTCCTGAACTTCTCTCCCACGAAGGCGTACAACAAGGGGTTGATACAGCAGTGCAGCAGCGCCAGGCTCTGTGTGACAAACATGGCCAAACTTACAGCGTGTTGAGCCTGACAGCCATTTTCCATCAGATTGGCTCTCAAAAGTGTATCAACCATGGTGGCCAAGTTGAAGGGCATCCAGCACAATAAGAACGCCACCATCACAGCTGCAATCACTTTCATGGCTCTCTGGCGCTGAAAACCTCGTGTACGTAGCAGCCTAGCCACCGTCAGGCCGTAGCACGTCAGCATGATGCATAGAGGTAGCAGGAAGCCCAGAAGGTGCCTCATTAGACGATTCGCTATCCTCCATTCGTCTGCGATGTCTAATTCATAAAGTTCGGCGCAAATCTGCAAGTCGTAGCCTTTGATGTAATGGGCGTTGTTGTACAAGGCAGGGAGGGAGAGTAGGATACCAACTATCCAGACCACAACACAAACTACCCAGGTACACATGAACCTTTGGACCTTCCGGGCCTCCATGGCTCGCACAATGACCATGTAGCGATCGACGCTAATGCAAACCAAAAACAGGATGCTGGTGTAAAAGTTAGCTTCTTTAACTAAGCTGATTAGCTTGCACATGGTATCTCCGAAGACCCATCCAACGATGAGAGAGGTGGAGAAGAAGGGGAGCGTGAGGGCCATCAGCAGGTCCGCGATTATCAGGTGGAACAGGTAAATGTCGGATGGAGAAAGGAAGCGCAAGTTCCAGAGGATCACCAGACCGACAGTGATGTTACCAGGAATGGCAAGGAGGAAGATGTGCACAAACAGAATGCACATAGCAATGTTCATGAAGAACGATAATGTAAATGTCTGGCAGATAAGGGTTGCCTCATCTAGAATATAACTGTTGTTCAGACCATCCGTGTAGTTGAACAACTCTTCGTAAATGCCTGAGAAGTCCAGCACAACTTGTGGTTTGTTTGGATCTTAAAGGAAAACAAGAGATTGGAGTTAGGAAATGTTTTATTTTGAGAACCACACAGATTTTAATGCCGATGTTCCTTTACCTTGATCTGACGTGGTTACCACGGTTACTTTTCAAGATATACCTTTCACAGCATCTTAATAAGTTTGTACTGTTTTTGTTGCTACAAGTATTTTAGTTGATATAAAGTTACTATCCCGTGTCACCCAGAAGACAATAGGTTTCCTTTTTGAGTCTGGTTCCTGTCAAAGTTTCTTTCTCAAGTCATCTCAGGAAGCACCACTGTTCAATTAGTCTGAATAATTTAAATTCTATACCTGGATTTCTGGCCAGTATTCGTCATTTTGCTGAGAAAACGATGATGATTTACATAAGAACGAGCCCATACATGAAGATTTTATTGGACTTAATCTTTGCTCAAAAAATAGACACAATTAGATGCAGATTTTACCTTTGAGTTCATTAATTCCAGTGGTGGACAGTAACAAAGTAAATGGGATTCGTTACTGTACTTAAGTGGCTTTTTCTATGTATCTGTACATAATTAATAAGTGTTTCCATTTAGGGAGACTTTTAGTTCAACTTCACTACATTTCAAATTCAATTTCTTACTTTTTGCTACTACATTTTGCAAAATCAGTCGTTCCTTTTTATTTATGAGGATAAAAACAGCAATCCACCAATCAGGCGCTGTTTTGAACTTGTTCTGATTGGCTCTTGGTGTTATCTACTTACACCAATATACATTTCAGCATCAGTTCAACAGCAAGCAGAACATTTAGGGAGTGATCAATGATGAAGAAACTCCTGATTTGAACTCGAACACAACACATCAGTGTTTATCATTAATATCATTCTATTAATAGATCGTTGTAGAAGAGAATGTTGTAACATTGAAGTCTTTTTACATAAACTGAGTTGATTAAGTAAAGATTCTTGAAATTTGAAGGCACATAATTTTGTACTTTTACTCGAGTGAAAGTTTAAAGGGACACTTTTACTTTTACTGGAGTCATATTTTATCGGGACTTTAACTCTACATGGTTTTTTTACTTTGTCCACCACTGTTTAAATGATTAAGTCTGTAAATATTAAACTTGTAAACAGTGTTTTTAAGAAAGAAAAGTCATTGTTCCATTTTATGTTGATGAGCTTGCTAAAAAAACGCGTTGGATTTTACATCGTGAATCCTCCTCGAGATTTTTACTTTGTGTAAAAGAAGACTATACAAATTTCCTGTTTAAAACATTTCACTGCAGAATAATGAAACCAGCTGAATCTTGGGGTGCAATTATTTCATTCCTGCAATGGTTGCTATTTGAACTATTTAAAAGCATAATAGTTTGCATTTCTGGCTCTTGTTTTATTTGTGACAGCTTTTTTAATTGTTCTTCCAACCTAACTATTATCCAGTTGTGGTTTGAAAGCGGGATCGAAAATGAAAGAATGAACTAATATTACATGTCTTTAATAGGGGTTTGTGTGCCCTAGCATATATTCAACAAGCCTTTAGAAATATATTGTACTAGAGCAATAAGCATTGTTCTGCCGAATGATTTCGCTTTAGCTGGTGAAGTTCAGTGCCCTTTATAGAATACTGTATGATTTAGCTCATTCATGTGCATGCTCTCATTATCATTAAAAAATATAAACTGGTATATATTTATCCATATAAAGTGGTATGTTAGGTATATAAACATTTTTAATGATGGAAAAAATCAATGTGCAAAAATGTGCTCTTTTCAAAATATATCCAATACCAATATTATATAAAACTAATATTTATATATAAAGATTCAAACAGCTTCAGACTTTTTACACATCAATGTAAATATGACACACACACACACACACACACACACACACACACACACACACACACACACACACATATATATATATATATATATATATATATATATATATATATAGAGAGAGAGAGAGAGAGAGAGAGAGAGAGAGAGAGAGAGAGAGAGATAGAGATATAGAGATATATATATGCAGATATGTATATATAGATAGATAGATAGATAGATAGATAGATAGATAGATAGATAGATAGATAGATAGATAGATAGATAGATAGATAGATAGATAGATAGATAGATAGATAGACATAAAAGTAACACTCTCTTACCAGTCATTTTGTTTCCTTTCCCAACAGCTCAGCCTGTGTAAGGTGAAGTATAGACGTACATGGGTGTTAAGCATTCACACAACCACTGGGAAATTATGCTATATCCTGTTTACCCAATCCCAAAATGTGCATTTGCAAACCTTCCCAGCTGTCTATATAAATCGTTCTGTCAATGATAAAACAAGTAACATTTAATCCTTCCTCTTCCTTTGTTTAAAAATAAAAGTTTGCTGACACACAGTGTAGAAGTCATCTATAGGATGAAGATGAGGATGTTGGATGTTGAGGAGGTTGCCTTTATGTGAGAACAAAAAAAAGAAATGCAGAAGATCGTAGCTGTGGTGATGAGCACTGACTGGGGAAGTTTGTTTTCAAACACTCATTCAGTCACAAGACTGACACTCGTGTCGAGCTTGGGGTGTCGATATGACCATAATACTGAAGTATACAAAACATGTCACATTTTCAGCATGTGATTGATAAAATGAAACGGAGATGTGCGGACTGGATCCAAACAATGAGATTTCACTTTGTGTTTTATCGCTCTGTTTGAAACTACATCGTAAGGCATTCGTAAGCAGTGCGCATATATTTAATAAAGCAATGTTGGAGGGTTGTTGTCAGGGTTACATGAAATACTGTGACAGAAAACTCATTATAAATGATAGTCAGTTGGGTTTACAGGAAAGGGAGATGAAAGAGGAAACATGTTGATTGGTTAAAGTTGTGTTTCTCTTTCAACATTTTTTTTTTTTGTCCATAATGTATTCATAGTGTTCTGAAAGTCTCGAATGCTTGGACTTGAAGTGTCAGTGGTGTGTAAAATTAAAAAAAAGCAACACAGCAAGAACAAGTTACCTATTCAACAGTCCTATATTGAGTAAAGTGGTAACTGATTTGCATTTATAACACTTTTATGAATTTACTGTGTACATCGTTTTTTAGTGTCTTTTCAGTAAAAAACGGTGACGATATTTATTAGAAGGACAGCGCATGTAGGACGTTTTGGACAAGGTGAAGAAGGCGAGATTGGGGTGGTTTGGACATGTGCAGAGGAGGGAAATGGGGTATATCAGTAGGGGGGAATGCTGAGGATGGAGCCACCAGAAAGAAGGAAAAGAGGAAGCCCAAGGAGGAGGTTTATGGATGTGGATAACAGATGTAGAGGACAAGGGGGGTATGGAGACGGATGATCTGCTGTGGCGACCCCTAATGGGAGAAGCCGAAAGAAAAAGAAGAAGTAAAAAAAAAGCATGAAATTTTCCCTTTACTCGAACTAAGAGACCCAAACCGGTTCCATCATAACAATGTCATGTGCACAAAGCAAACTTTGGGATAAATTGGAATGCTGACTGCACCCCAGACCTCCTGATCCTACATCTGTACCTGTCTATGTAGCTGAATGAGCACAAATCTCCACACTCCAGTTGTGAGGGCATCTCTAGTAGTTAGAAATAAAAAAATAAAAAAAGGTTATTACAACCACAAATGGAACTAAATGTGGAATGCGACGTTTAAAAAAGCACATATGAATCTTGTCAGGTGTCTACAAACTTTTGTCTATACAGTGTAAATAAATAAATAACATCAAAGAAAATGCTAATATTTAATCAATTATGAGTTTAAGATAAGATAAGATAAACCTTTATTCGTCCCACAGTGGGGAAATTTCTATGTTACAGCAGCAAGACAAAGAAATAAAAATAGATGCAAATATATAAAAAAGAATATACAAAAAAATAAAAACAGAGAAATAAAAACAAATAATAATAATAACAAACAAAGAAATAAATAAAAATAAATGCAAATATGTGAAAAAGAGAATATACATATACTACAATAACAGTATATACACAGTACATTGTATTTAAGAACTAAAACAACAAAAACAAACTGATAAAAGAGGAAACTGAAAGGTTGGATTTTTTGTGTGTGTCAAGAAGAAAATACTCTTGTGTAACCTATACCGTAAGTTAGATAAAGTACTTTTAAACGTGAGGCTGTAATACATCTTTCATAGCTAGATATAATATACTGCATACCAGCAAAAATAACATATAGTCAATCTATACACAATCTATACACAGAAACGTTTTCCTGAAATTTACTTCCACCAGCTGACGAACGGCGTGGAACGTTTTCCCGTAAAATGGAAACTGTGTCAAAATGTTCATGTGTACAAAAACACAGTTAAGGTTAAGGTTAAAAAAAAAAACACTTTTACAGAGTTTGTAGCAAAAGGAAATTGAGAAACGTTTCTCTGACACTTTGTAATTCCCATACAATCAGTGGCACTGTTTTTTTGAGTCGTAGTTAAAAGAAGAAGAAATGACGCACAAAAAAACATTATACTAAATGATAGATTCTGAGAAATGGAGTGCAGTTAACAGATTTAATCGAGTTGTATGTCTATTCAATGTAATTCATTGTTTTTCTGGGAACATGGTATTACATGGTTTCTTCTTACAATGAGATTTTTGTTCTCTACATGCATATATTTAATTAAATTAAATTCATTTTTATTTGTATTGCGCTTTTAACAATGAACATTGTCTCAAAGCAGCTTTACACAGATAATGTGGTGATTAAAAGTGAGAATGTTTTCTTTATAAGTAAGTTTGTCCCTGATGAGCGAGCCGGTGGCGACTGTGCGAAGGAAAATCTCCCAGAGATGGCATAAGGAAGAAACCTTGAGAGGAACCAGACTCAAGAGGGAACATCTGGGTTGCACCGAATGTCCACTTATAGCAGATATACGATGTTGCGGGGTGCAGTGATGATGATCAGAAGCGAAATGTAGTCCTGAGTCAGTGTAGTATATAGTGGCGTTGTCACATATACATTACAGCACCATGAAATTCCTCACAAATCCCAGTTAGTGAGGGTCAGCAATGTTAAGGGGTTTGAACCACTGACCTTCTGATTAGTGAAGACTGATTGCTCAGCAGATGACAGTCCAGGTGACAGACCCCAGATTAATAAACTTGAAAACTTTGTAAAGTTTAATAGAAAATTGATGCTTGTTAACTTCCTTTTACATAGTTCTAACAAAAGAGAGCTCCTCCAGTTCTTATACTAGAACCACATACAGATAGAAGTAAGCTTTCCAAATACACAGTTACTCTGGATGGTTACTCTCTCTGTTACATTATGTGCCATAGTAAAAGTGCTTGGTGTAATTATTGAATCCAGTCTCTCATTCGAAGCGCATGTATTAATAAAATGACTGGAAGATTGACGTATATAATGTCAATGCACGAAGCAAAAAAAGTGCTTTTAAAATAAAAAAGCTCGTAAAATAAGTAAAAGTGTAAAAAAATAATAATAATTAAACAGTGAGATCTCTTACTAGAGCCAAAATTATGACCACTTTATCCACATTGGATTGACACCCAGTAAAATGATTATAAAATGCTACTATTGACATATAAAGCAGTAAATCGTCACACCACAGTAGCTGAGAACGTTTTATCATCCACCATGCCTGCTTTAATCAGAGGATGCAGGCTCTTTGTTGTTACCTAGAATAATAAAGGCTACAAGAGTAAGCTATGTCAAGTAGACTTTATTGTCATTCCAACCATATACAGTTCAGAACACAGTGAAACGAAGACTAAGGTGATACATCAGACAACATAAGTTACCAAAAGGAACATGGAACCACACAGCACTCTAAACAAACAACACAAAGTGCATATGTGCAACATTTAACGAAAAAAAAAAATAAAAAGACTTAACAGTAAATGTAAAAAACTGTAAACACATTGACACTGTAGCACCGACCAACCCGGTGCCGACGGTTATGCATGTGCATTGTCCTTATAATAATAAAAAAAAAAATACTGTACAAGTAAACATTTGGTTCGATTTTAACCTGAGGGAGGGCATTTTTTCTTTTTTTTTTCACAAAGCACCATAGTTATGAAACATCTTTTATTTAAGGTTTGGGATTCAGACACATTGTTTTAAATATATATATATATATATATATATATATATATATATATATATATATATATATATATATATATATATATATATATATATATAGACAGACAGACAGACAGACAGACAGACAGACAGACAGACAGACAGACAGATAGATAGATAGATAGATAGATAGATAGATAGATAGATAGATAGATAGATAGATAGATAGACTATATTGCAGACACCTGGTCATAAGTTAAGTATGTTTTCTTTTTTTTTTTTTCTTTTTTTTAAACATTGCATTCCATGTTTAGTCAAATTGTTTTCTAATATTCCCTTCACTCTTCTGGGAAGATGCTCCACTAGATTTTGGAGTGTGCTTCTGGGCATTTGTGTTCATCAGACATAAGGGTGTTAGTAAAGTCAGGTACTGGTGTAGGTGAGAAGGTGATGAGGTGATGAGGCCTGGGGTGCAGTCAGCATTATAATTCATCACAAAGGTTTCGAATAGGGTTGAGATCAGAGCTTTATAGCAGGCCACTTAAGATCTTCCTTTCCAAACGATGTAAACCAGATCTTCACAGGGGCATTGCCATGCTGGAACAGGTTTGGGTTTCCAAGTTCAAGTGAATGCTAAACTTTATTATACTGCATCCACAGACATCCTATACAATTGTGTGCTGTGTCCTCCAGCTTTGTGGTAACAGTTTGGAGAAAAAACCCATATGGCATAAAAAGGTCGGGTGTCCCAATACTGTTGTTTCTGGCTTGCTCTTGGGAAATTGGGAATTTTTTTTTGTTTTCTTAGTAACAAGACACTTTATATGGGGGAGTGGTGGCTCCAGCGGTTAAGGCGCTGGGTTGCCGATCGGAAGGTCTGGGGTTCAAGCCCCGGTATCGCCAGGCTGGCACTCTTGGGCCCTTGAGCAAGGCCCTTAACCCTCTATGCTCCGTGGGTCCTTTACAAGGGAAATATCAAGGTCCGTGACGTCGGAGTGATGTGGGGCCGCCTTCCCGTGGGCTCACCACCTGCAGGAGGGACCGTAAGGGACGGTGCCGTGAGGATTGGGCAGCAGTTGAAGGCGGGGGCCTGCTTAGACTGCTGCCCCCGAGACCCGAATTACGGATAAGCGGGAGAAAATGAATGAATGAATGAATGAATGAAGACACTTTATAATTTGATTTATTTTGGTAGTAGTGAGAGTCATCTGCCAGAAAAATGAGATTATAACAGATGTTTTTGTTATAAGTTTGTCACTTCTATAGAAGAAAAGTGGTTGAAATAAAATAGTATTTTTTTGGCCAGCAGGGGGTGCATTGCGCTCCTCATGTGATGTGCACTCTGATTAGTTCTGTATAATTATAATTAAAACTAATTTAGATAAATGTATTTGGTTAGATAAGGAGGAACCTATGCTGTAGCTATCAGTGGCGGGCGGTGGATTTCACACCTTTGCCTTTAGTGGTGTTCTACCTCAATTCATCATTATGTTGCCACGACTATAGAAACCATCAATATTATAGAGAAACACAGTACAAGAATTAATGGCATTACTAAAGCAAAAACCCAGTGAACACAATTCATCAAGTCTCTTTTCACTGCAGCTACACTGCACCACCTGCATACATCATCTCTAGAAGAAGCATCAGTATTAACCTGGTAACCTCGTGCATTACGATTTTCCTGGAGATATAAAATTATGGCAAATTGTGTGTTTTTGTGCAAATTCAGGAAAGAAAACGCGAAATTATAAATGGGTCATTAAAAAGCTTAACAGCTTAAGCAACATAAATCGATTTCTTCTCCTCTGTCAGCCAGTGTGGAATGAAAAAACAGCTATTCAATCCTTCTTCTTCTTTCGCCACAGTCTCCCCCCCCCCCCCCCCCCCCCGTCCTCTACATCTGCCTCTTTCAAACCAACTACATGCATGTCTTCCCTCACCACATCCATAAACCTCCTCCTTGGTCCTCATCTTTTCCTCCTTCCTGGTGACTCCATCCTCAGCATTCGCCTACCGATCTACTCCATCTAAATTGCGCCTCCCTCACTTTGTCCCCAAACGTCCTAAATGCCCTGTCCCTCTAATAACTAGTTTCTAACTCTATCCATCCTCGTCACTCCTAATGAAAACCTCAACATCTTCACCTCTACTACCTCAAGCTCCACCTCCTGTTTTTTACTCAATGCCACTGTATCGAATCCATACAACATCGCAGGTCTCACCACAGTCCTATAAACGTTCCCTTTCACTCTTGCAGATACCCCTTCCACTGTCCTTCCTCTCATTCACACACATGTACTCTGTCTTACTCCTACTGACTTTCATTCCCCTTTTCTCCAGCACGTATCTCCACCTCTCCAGGTTCTTATTAACCTGCTCTCTACTCTCACCACAAATAACAATATCATCCACAAACATCATAGTTTGAGTCAGAGTCTCCTGTCTGATCTCAAAATCTAAATTCTTAGTTGTTTTTTTAGTGAGGATAAAAAGAATGTAGGAGGTGTTTTACTTGTCTTGTACATTACAGTACAGTAAAATTCTTTCTTTGTATATTGTATAAGATGGGGTCAAAGTGCAGGGTCAGCCATAAAACAGCACCCAGATTAAGGTCCTTGTTCAAGTGCACAAGAGTGGCAGCTTGGTGATACTGGGGATTGAACCCCTTGACCTTCCAGTCAGCATTAACCACTGAGCTACAACTTCCCCCGAACTTCTACTTCAATCTTAGCAAATCAGCTCTTGGACAGACTCATTGTCATGCTGGAACAGGTTTGAGAGGTGGAGGTACGTGCTGGAGAGAAGGGAAATGAAAGTCAGTAGGAGTAAGACAGAGTACATGTGTGTGAATGAGAGGGAGGGCAGTGGAGTGGTGCGGTTGCAGGGAAAAGACGAGTGGAGAAGGTGGAGGATTTCAGGTACCTGGGGTCAACAGTGCAAAGTAATGGAGAGTGTGTTAGAGAAGTAAAGAAAAGAGTGCAGGCGGGGTGGAGTGGGTGGAGAAGAGTGATAGCAGGAGTGATTTGTGATAGAAGAGTATCTGCAAGAGTGAAAGGGAAAGTTTATATGACTGTGGTGAGACCTGCAATGATGTATGGTTTAGAGATAGTGGCATTGAGTAAAAGACAGGAGGTGGAGCTGGAGGTAGCAGAGCTGAAGATGTTGAGGTTTTCGTTGGGAGTGACGACGATGGACAGGATTAGAAATTAGTTTATTAGAGGGACAGCGCATGTAGGACGTTTTGGAGACAAGTTGAGGGAGGTGAGATTGAGATTGTTTGGACATGTGCAGAGGAGGGACATGGAGTATATCAGTAGAAGAATGCTGAGGATGAAGCCGCCAGGAAGGAGGAAAAGAGGAAGACCAAGGAGGAGGTTTATGGATGTGGTGAGGGAAGACATGCAGGTAATTGGTGTGAAAGAGGCAGGTGTAGAGGACAGGGGGGTATGGAGACGGATGATCCGCTGTGGCGACCCCTAATGGGAGCAGCCAAAAGAGGAAGAAGAAGTTCCAGTAATGATAAAAGCACAAAATGACATTACAGACAATTGTGTGCTTGCAGTTTTGTGGAAACAGATTGGGGAAGAACCACGTAATTGCAACTTTTCCAAATATAGAGTAAATGAACAGGTGGAGGATGGAAATGTTTGTGATTGTGACACAAGGTGGAACAACAATTTTACACCGTTTTAGTGATTGTCCTTGGAAAAATGGGCAATATAGTTTATAAGTGGAAAAAAAAACTGCTTTTAAGCATTTTTATTGCCCATGTTCTGTGATGACTAGTATGAAATATCTGACTTTTTTTTTTCCTGTAATGAAATACCACTATGACAAATCAAAACATATCATTTGGAATGAAGAATTGGCAGAATAAAATCGATATAGTGTCTGTTTTTTAAAAAAAGATCTAATGAATTTGATGCAGGCACAGCGATGGTCACCTACAGACTCTGGGTCCTGAATCTCAATGCGGAAGTGGGGACCGGAAGCGCGGCGCAGGGATTGTTGTAGCATCAGTAGGAGGCTTGTTGTAGTATATTTTTATTACTAAATACATTTTTTTTATTATTATTAATATTCCAACCCGCACTTTAACACTCATCACCGGTCATTATGATCCTGTTGGAAATAAATAATCGCATCATCGAGGAGACGCTTTCGCTCAAGTTCGACAGCGCGGCCAACGGGTAAGTTTGCACGGGAGCTAATGCTAACGAGCTAGCATGTCTGTCAACGCGACAACGCCTTGATATGAAACAAGTGGTGGGGAAAAAATTAATAAAATATATATATTATGTATAAAAGCGTTTTATAATATAGGATAGCACGGATGAATATTTCTGGACGGGTTTTTAGACACCTTGCTAAAGGAAGTCAACAATTCAATCAATAATCAATGAATCAATTAATAAGAGAAATTGGAGGAACTGGATAAAAAACCTGGTCCTGCAGGAATAATACGATCTGATCTGTGCATTGAGATTGAAGGTGATTTGTTTCTCCATTCGAGCTGTTCCAGATGATCCAGATGTTCTGCAGGTTCCTTCAACCCATTTCTAATGAGTGAAGAATCTCTGAATCAAATTTTCCTTGTTTTAGGTCAAATGGACCTTTTTTTGCTGTGTTCAGTGTGAATAATTTTTCACTTCATGCCTTAATTCTGTTAATGGAGACTCCACCAATCAGTCTGCAAGCACAGCTTTGGCCATATAAGGTGTTTTTTTTTCTGCTTTGTATTGCTGACAGCTCCCCGCCCCTGACAGCTCTCTGATTTACTGCAGCTTTTCACTTCCCTTTCTGACTTCCACACTGAAACCAGTGCTTATGAGGCTCAGGCGTTACGTTTACTCACACAAAACTAAAACTGCCCATGTTCTAACCCTTCTTTGTTTTTGTTTTTTTGGCATTGATATCCTTATGAACACAAAATCAGAATGTAAACAAAAGTATGTACGGTGTTTTTCTCAAAAGTCTGGATGCACTTCATGGCTTTTTTTTTCTCTATGCAACAAACTAGGTCGTCTAACAGTGATTCGATTTGAGCAAACGAGTATATAGATGCTCCACTTTATTTGAATAGAATAAAAAAACAAAACATGAATGACAGCTTTATCCGGACAGTTCGTGTCTCCAAACCTTTTCTCAAACGCTCATGTACTTTGGCGTGCCTCTTGTGAAACCAGTCACTTCTTGGCGATTTCTTCCTGATCCAGTTCATCCCAGAGCAGTTCAATAGGATTTAGGTGTGCAGACCGAGATTCTGCGATTAGATAACGTTCTGGACGTCTGCTCGTACGTACGCTTTCGGATAGTTCTTTTGTTGTATGGTCAAGTTGGGTCCAGTTAGTACTGACACAACTGCATGGTGTTGGAGTATGGATTAGGAGCCTTGTTGGTTCAGTTTTTCTTTTAATTTTCGGAATAAGTTTTCCAACATTCCCTGCTCCAAAACAGCCCCCGAACCATTAAGCTGTTTGACTGTGGGGGTGAAGCAGTCTGATAGTATCTTCTCTACTGTTCTCCATCTTACATTAGTTCTTCTGTTAAAAAAAAATAAACTTTCTTTTAGTCTCTCACACACCCCCATCCTCCCTCTCTCTCTCTCTCTCTCTCTCTCTCTCTCTCTCTCTCTCTCTCTCTCTCTCTCCCCCCCCACCCCCCATCCCCTCTCTCTCACCCCCCCATCCCCTCTCTCTCACCCCCCATCCCCTCTCTCTCACCCCCCATCCCCTCTCTCTCACCCCCCATCCCCTCTCTCTCTCTCTCTCTCTCTCTCTCTCGTTCTCACTCCCCCATCCTCTCTCTCTCTCTCTCTCTCTCTCTCTCTCTCTCTCTCTCTCTCTCTCTCTCTCTCACCCCATCCTCTCTCTCTCTCTCTCTCTCTCTCTCTCTCTCGTTCTCACCCCCCCATCCTCTCTCTCTCTCTCTCTCTCTCTCTCTCTCTCTCTCTCTCTCTCTCTCTTCTCACCCCATCCTCTCACTCTCTCTCTCATTCTCACCCCCCCATCATGGAACTAATAAATTACAGAACAATGTTTGAAAAACTATTTTATTATTGTATTGTTCATCCAAAGTAGTAAATAAAACTTTTATGACAAGTAATTACATTTTTCAAAAGGAAAGTCAAACCTTGCGTTTTTTTGTTGCTTGCGAGGGGTCGTAGAACGTAACTGTACTGTATTAACATTTTACTTCATTTAATAATTATATTTTTATTAATACTTTTCTTTATTTCAACATCAAACTCCACAAAAACAATTCCCTATACGTTTTTTTAGTTTATGGTGCTCTCCACAAGAGACTGAATATTAGCCAAACTAATTAGTTATCTGGCAAATCCAATTCCATGATAAACCTTCTTCCTTCCTTCCTTCCTTCCTTCCTTCCTTCCTTCCTTCCTTCCTTCCTTCCTTCCTTCCTTCCTTCCTTCCTTATTGTTTTAATAATTAATTCTGGAGCAACACATTCAAGAGTTCTGTTTGGCAGATGCTCCAAAAAAAACCTGCTGCAATTTTTGATAGTGATGTTTTTTGGAGATTGATTTTTGTAATTTTTTTTGTTTTACATTTATCAAAGGAGCTTCAGCTCTACATGCTTTGGGATGCGTTTCTATGCTCTTTCACTCTCTCTGGATTCTCGGTAGCTGTATTTTTGGCCTTATTAACTTCAAAAGAAAAAAAAAGAGAGAAGTTAGTGAGGTTTTGATATAAGTGTCAACAGGAACTAGAATTTGTTCTTGTCGATGAAACTATAAATAGTTAAATGCAGTGGTGAGTCGTTTGTGGACCACCACACTACCCTAAGGAGGATTGTTCACAGTGAAACACAACCTGATCCTCTTAAATACCATCATCTGCCTCAGTCAGGAGGTGACGATCATGGAAACCAAGCCTGAGGCTGCAGAATCATTGGGAGATTGCATGTCTGAAGACATGTGCCTCACCAGGAAGACCTTTCTGAGGTCTAATTCTGGAAAGACTGGAAAAAAAAACAACGCAGGAATGTCTGGAACTCCATGAAGATTTTGCAGTTTTAAACAATAAGCCTCCAAGCACATACAGGGTGCAATCTAGTGTTGAAGGTTTCACACCTGTATTTGTGTGGCCTTCATTCCCCATTCTATAAATAATATGTAGGTTGAATTAACAGAGCATATAGGACAGCCGTTTATTAAATATCGCAATCCACACCACATCATGTTAGAGTTGAAAAGAGGCCTGTTGCACTTGTGACCAGGACAGCAAGGTTTTGTGGTGTATCATGAGTCATGGTATCCAGGGTAACGTCTGCTTACTACAATGAAGGACGAACCGCATTAGAAGAGAATAACTGTTGCTGCAAAAGCAAGTCGTTTGCATAGGGGATGTCCAGGGAGGTGGTAGTTTATTGGTTAAGGGATTGGACTTTGGAACCGAAGGTAGCGATTTTCCAATCCTGGGCCCCCAAGCAAGGCCCTTAACCCCTTAGCTGCCCCATTGTTTGAATGATATAAATAAACGAGGTGGTATCAAAAGATTTCGAGTCTAGGTCTGTTTTTTCAAGAAGGTACTTTATTTATTTACGTTTACACACCAAGTTCAAAATAGTCCCCTTGCACAACAATACACTGCTCGAGGTGTTTTTCGATGTGTCATTTTCGAAGCGTGTTAAGAACCTTTTGCTGGATCTCCGCAATGGTGTTAAAACGGCGAGCTGGATCTTCTTCTTTTGGAAGAGGACAAAGTCTTTGGCGGCAGTGAGATCATGTTGTATCCGGTGTGAGGCGAACTCGATGACAGTGCACACGTAGTCAGAATAGCAGGCGTAGTAACGCACGTGGTCAGAACAGCTTCACAGCTTCCCATATACACAGGACGATGACTTCTGCCACGCTGACTTATCAAGGTCGGCGCTCCCTGTGACTGTGCGTGCAGCTTTGTGCTGCCATCTGTGGCAAAACTAATGTGTTACAAAACTAATGCTAAATGTGAATGTATTAACCCAGATTGTATCCACTGTATGCCACTGTTGTGGAACTGGGTTTACTGTAATGGTTGTTGTTCTTGACGTGATCCCGAGTACACGTGCTTCCCTTATTCTTCCAAGATTGGTGAAGTTGCAAGGGTTTAAGGTCGCACAGAAAAGGCGAAGGAACTTGTATATATATATATACACGTATATATGTTGGTTTTTTTTTTTTTTTTCAACTTTTTTCCTTTTCTCTTTTGTGTTCAGGAACAAGCCGGAAGCAGTAGAAGTTACATTTGCTGGTAAGTTCAAGTTGAAGTTCAAATTCAAGTGCAGGGGTGTGCGTGTGTGTGCGTGTGTGTGCGTGTGTGTGCGTGTGTGTGTGTGTGTGTGTGAAAAAACAGAAAAATGTGACGCACAGAGTAGATGTTACAATAATCAAGAACCCAGATTTCAAACTCAAGTGTTGTCACACCATTTCACATGAAGTATTAGAAATCTCCTGAAGAAGAATTGCTGTGTGTGTGGGCGCGCGCGCAGGGCAGAGTATTTTATAGCATAAGCAAGCCCAGGCTGATATGGTGGGTTTGCACAATCAATCCATAACGAATTTATAATTCTTCAACATGTTCAAAGCTGCAATCCTGAGCCCCGCCTCTAAACAAGTCCAGGATCGGTCCTGGGCACAGACTCAAGTTGGAAACGTCCTTTAATGCATAACGTAGCGTGATTTATTATATATGTGTACGGTGTTGCAAAAGTCCAGACTGTAACCTTTCTATGGGAGTTCTCGAGAATATACGTCAGTTAATGGGAATAAACTGTGAATTTGCACAATTGCAGGTTAGCCTATAAGATAACAGGGAACTTGGGGGAAAAACTACCCTGCACATTTATCAACACATGCGTGGCATTAAGTAAAAGACAGTAGGTGGAGCTGGAGGTAGCAGAGCTGAAGATGTTGAGGTTTTCGTTGGGAGTGATGACGATGGACAGGATCAGAAATAAGTTTATTAGAGGGACAGCGCATGTAGGACGTTTTGGAGACAAGTTGAGGGAGGTGAGATTGAGATGGTTTGGACATGTGCAGAGGAGGAACATGGGGTATATCAGTAGGAGAATGCTGAGGATGGAGCCACCAGGAAGGAGGAAAAGAGGAAGACCAAGGAGGAGGTTTATGGGTGTGGTGAAGGAAGACTTGCAGGTAGTTGGGTTGAAAGAGGCAGATGTAGAGGACAGGGGGGTATGGAGACAGATGATCCTAATGGGAGAAGCTGAAAGAAGAAAAATAATTTGATTATTCATCAAAACATGCACACCTCACATTTACTGCAGTGCGACAGGCCACACCCCCTTCATGCACTGTACATAAAACAAAAATTGTCTTTCCATCTTCGTGTGTATTTATGCACTTTAGCTGAGATTCGGATGAACATCTCCTGGAAATTGAGATATCAGCTAATCTTAGAGAGCGCTCAGGACGCGGTTCTTCTTAGAATCGCAGTATTTGTAGTGGAAATTTCTTTCTTACCTCATGTATTTTAAGAAATAGACTTGACTTAACATGTATTAGTTTTGTTAATATTTGCATGAACCCCTTAATAAACAGCTCCCAGAAGTTGAGACTCATACATTTCGAAGAGCATTCTGGATCATGGTCCATTAATTAGGAACTAACGTACTGAGTAAACAGCATATTGTATATTTTGGTTGAAATCCCCCCCAACCCAGGCTTTCACTTGTCTGTGAGAATATTATTAAAATGACACTGGTCTGTGGCACACGAAAGGTTCGAGACCCCTGCTTTAGCCTGTAAGGCTGCAAAGGTCATGTATGAAAAAAATGCTGCAGTAAAAACAATAATCCTGCCTAAAGAAGCAGTAACACCAGTAACAGCAATTCCACTTGTCTACTGATAACGCCGCCTGTGCTGCACATCGCTCGCTGGTATTCCTCCTTTTATATTCATTATCAAACACCTTTAAGTTTTGTTTGTAAATGCGACGCTTTAGACTTCAGATAAACGTATTTATTTGTATTACATCATAGCTGTTATTATATTATATTATAGCTATTCTTATATTGTTCGTCTAACACGTTTTGTTCGGTTTTTGTAGACTTCGATGGCGTGCTGTACCACATCTCAAACCCTAACGGTGACAAGACCAAGGTGATGATCAGCATCTCGCTGAAGTTCTACAAAGAGCTGCAGGAGCACGGGGCTGACGAGGTACGAGCTTCCCATTGGGTTGATTTGGAAAATCCAGTGCTGTTACATGGTATAGGGTTTAATTATAGGGGGTCTTGGTTTCTCATTTTAAATCCAACATCAACAAAAAGTGAGTTTTTTTTCTGTTTTAAAAATAAACCATTGGATGGAAATGTTTGATGTCCACAACATTTAAAATTAGTTTCCTGTAAAAATGTGTCTAAGTTGACCTTATGTGTAACTATTAATAACAGTATAACATACATACACACTATAAAGGCTTTTGGACACCTGACCATAATATTAGGGGCTTTTTGAACATCCCATTCCACATTAATCCCCGTTTTGCTGTTATAAATACCTCAGTACCTCCACTCTTCTGGGAAAATGTTCCAGTAGATTTTGGAGTGTGCTCTAGATTTTGTGCTCATTCAGACACAAGGGTGTTAGTAAAGTCAGGTAGTGATGTAGGTGAGGTGAGGAGGTCTGGGGGGCAGTCAGCATTCACATTTATCCCAAAGGTGTTGAATAGGGTTGAGGTCAGAGCTCTATAGCAGGAGATCTTCCACTTTGATCCATATAAAGCAGATCTTAATTGAGCTGACTTTAAAGGTTAAAGTGAAGGGAAAATGTACTGCTTCCACATCCAAAGACATGATATACAATTGGGTTCCTCCAACTTTTGGTAAAGGTTTGGGGAAGCACCACATATGGCTGGAAAAATCTGGCGTCCTAATATTTTTGTCAATTGTGCGTGTGCATATACAGTGAGGAAAATAAGTATTTGAACACCCAGCTATTTTGCAAGTTCTCCCACTTAGAAATCATGGAGGGGTCTGAAATTGTCATCGTAGGTGCATGTCCACTGTGAGAGACATAATCTAAAAAGAAAATCCAGAAAACACAATGTATGATTTTTTAACTATTTATTTGTATGATACAGCTGCAAATAAGTATTTAAACACCTGAGAAAGTCAATGTTAATATTTGGTACAGGAGCCTTTGTTTGCAATTACAGAGGTCAAACGTTTCCTGTAGTTTTTTACCAGGTTTGCACACACTGCAGGAGGGATTTTGGCCCACTCCTCCACACAGATCTTCTCTAGATCAGTCAGGTTTCTGGCCTGTCGCTAAAAAACCTGGAGTTTGAGCTCCCTCCAAAGATTCTCTATTGGGTTTAGGTCTGGAGACTGGCTAGGCCACGCCAGAACCTTGATATGCTTCTTACAGAGCCACTCCTTGGTTATCCTGGCTGTGTGCTTCAGGTCATTGTCATGTTGGAAGACCCAGCCTCGACCCATCTTCAATGCTCTAACTGAGGGAAGGAGGTTGTTCCCCAAAATCTCGCAATACATGGCCCCGGTCATCCTCTCCTTAATACAGTGCAGTCGCCCTGTCCCATGTGCAGAAAACACCCCCAAAGCATGATGCTACCACCCCCATGCTTCACAGTAGGGATAGTGTTCTTGGGATGGTACTCATCATTCTTCTTCCTCCAAACACGTTTAGTGGAATTATGACCCAAAAGTTTTATTTTGGTCTCATCTGACCACATGACTTTCTCCCATGACTCCTCTGGATCATCTAAATGGTCATTGGCAAACTTAAGACGTGCCTGGACATGTGCTGGTTTAAGCAGGGGAACCTTCCGTGCCATGCATAATTTCAAACCATGACGTCTTAGTGTATTACCAACTGTAACCTTGGAAACGGTGGTCCCAGCTCTTTTCAGGTCATTGACCAGCTCCTCCCGTGTAGTTCTTGGCTGATTTCTCACCTTCCTTAGGATCATTGAGACCCCACAAGGTGAGATCTTGCATGGAGCCCCAGTCTGAGGGAGATTGACAGTCATGTTTAGCTTCTTCCATTTTCTAATGATTGCTCCAACAGTGGACCTTTTTTCACCAAGCTGCTTGGCAATTTTCCCGTAGCCCTTTCCAGCCTTGTGGAGGTGTACAGTTTTGTCTCTAGTGTATTTGGACAGCTTTTTGGTCTTGGCCATGTTAGTAGTTGGATTCTTACTGATTGTATGGGGTGGACAGGTGTCTTTATGCAGCTAACGACCTCAAACAGGTGCATCTAATTTAGGATAATAAATGTAGTGGAGGTGGACATTTTAAAGGCAGACTAACAGGTCTTTGAGGGTCAGAATTCTAGCTGATAGACAGGTGTTTAAATACTTATTTGCAGCTGTATCATACAAATAAATAGCTAAAAAATCATACATTGTGAATTCTGGATTTTTTTTTTTTTTAGATTATGTCTCTCACAGTGGACATGCACCTATGATGACAATTTCAGACCCCTCCATGATTTCTAAGTGGGAGAACTTGCAAAATAGCAGGGTGTTCAAATACTTATTGTCCTCACTGTGTATTGTAAATATTCTGTATATATATATTTAAATATTTATTGATCTATATTTATCCATGTGTCCCTGTTTTTTCTTTGTCGTCTCATCGTTCTCATGCATATATTCAAAGTTCCTATTTTGTTTAAAAAAAAAAAAAACACTAATCTACAAACGATTACCTCAAATGATTATCAGATGATCTCCAAGTAAATATTTTCAGTGCAGTCACATGTTAAAGCTCTAATTTCCATGCGCCCGGTGGACAGGACGATCACGTTCAGGATTGTAAAAGCACCGTGCGGTTTTTGCGACAGGAAGTGCATCTGACTCATCACTGACTGAGGAAGTCACATGGTTTAGAAAGGCGACCGAATCGCACACAGTCGAAGGACATCGGGTTCGCGTGAGCGAATTAAAATGAAACTAACAGAGAAAAGGGCGTTCAATGTTTTCTCCCCTCTCATGAAGGAGGCGGCACGGTGCTCCCAGACAATGCAAACCAATATTCAAACCGCCATCCTGCATGCATCAAAACAAAACAAAACAAAAAAAAGATCGCAGGTGTGGCGCGTGCAAACTGAATGCAAATCCGGAGGAATTGCAGCGAAGGGGGTGCTCACGCACCATGTCTTGATGATGGATCGCCTGTTAAATGTGAAGGAAACTTCCAACATACATCACTTTTCACAGCTGTATTTTGAAGATAATATTGGGGGTCCCAAGTTACTGAGCAACTTGAGAACTTTGGACTGTAATTCAGTCAATTCAAGAAGTTTTTTTGGGATTTTAACCATTTATAGCTGGTGCAGTACACAGTGTAATGAGACAACATTCCTCCAGAACCCTGGTGTTACATAAAAACAGCATAACGCAGCATAGAGCTACATAACAGAAAACAGAGCTAAGGACACAAAGTGCATCAGTGTGGGACAGACACACAAAACACATAATAGTCACATAATAATATAAACAGTCTTCAATGGCTCAGTTTACATGAAGAGTTCTGCTGTTAATTGCCCATGTAATGAATGGACATTCAGTGCCACCCAGACGAGGACAGGTTCCCTTTTGAGTCTGGTTCCTCTCGCGGTTTCTTTCCCATACCATCTCAGGGAGTTTTTTCTAGCCACAGTCACCACTGGCTCATGCATTAGGTATAAACTTGTGGGCACTAAATTAATAGGAACCAAATCAGAGTAAAGTGTCTAGCCAACGAGAGTAAAGTGCTGGAAAAAGCCCCCTGCAAAAGGTCCGAAGTGGTTCGTTCGTTAGACATTTCGAGTCGCACTGAGACCCGAACCTCAAACGTTAATTACAAACTAATAGATTAAGGCTTAATTATTTCCCACTGAATTACAAATACAGTGAAGGAGAACTGCATTCAGAACACTCTCCTAAATTCACTGAGCTTCCAGGAGCTGTCCATCCAAATCTCACAAGCCAATGAAAGTAAAGTGCTTTTAAGCCCCCGCCCCCTTCAAGAGGTCTTTCTCCAGAACTTGCAGAGCATAAACCTATTTGTGTTTGTATAACGATTTTAACAATGGACATTATCCTAAAACACTTTTACAGAAATATATTATTCATTTTAAATTAAAAATGTCTAAGGTTTTCCCTGGTGAGCGAGTCAATGGTGACAGAGGCAAAGGAGAAAACAAACACACTGAAGGGAACCCGTCCTCATTTGGGTGACACCGAATGTTCCATCATTGTTGAGCTTAACTGTTCAATAATGGACTCTTGGATGCAAAATTGTTCATGGCAACTGTAGCCACAAGCCGCTGTAGCCATCAGGCTGTTAATATTAATTACCTTCGTCCTGGGCAAATGTCTGACGAATATGTTTATGTTTATGTATGTTCATTATATTTCATCTGTCTTGAAATTTTGAAATATTGTACCTCGTAAAGCGTCCTTGAGCTTGGGAAAGGCGCTATATAAATTAATCGATTATTTATTATTATTGGCAAATAGTAAAGCACGCAGGAACTACATAAAAATGTATTTTCCTTAAACTGTGTTGGGAAAACTTTATGACTGCAATACGACAAAGCAGTTGTTGCTGAGAAAACAGCAAACAAGTTTTCACTGATATCTAGTGATTGATATCAAGTCTGCCCCATAATCAGTGTTTAAAAGCAGAGAATTACTAAAGGGAAAATGAGTGTTACAGTTGAAATCTGCTGTGAAATATATTTAATGTAATATCGCTTTGCTTGGTTTCAGCTGCTCAAGAGGATCTATGGAAACTTCCTGGTGCCTGCAGAAGATGGTAAGCTGATCCTTAATGTGTGTACCTTCTTCAGTGTTTTTATTTATTATTATTATTATTATTATTATTATTATTATTATTATTATTATTATTATTATTATTATTATTATTATATAGGCTACATTTAGTTTTGAGTTCACAGGTGTTGACACTGTGATCAGAGGAGAGGGTGATTAGTGCTAGTTAGCTGTTAGTGCTACAATAACTACAGTACAAATCCATATTAGAGCAAGAAACATTCAGTTAAGTACGGAGAAAAGACAGTCCATCATTACTTTAATAAAATGAAGGGCAGTCAGTTAGAAAAACCTTCAAATGCATTCTCCAAAACCATCAAACTCTATGATTTGACAGGCTTTAATGATTTAAACCAAGAGCTACCTCTGCTGCACAGGATAAATTCATTAGAATTACCAACCGCAGATTTATACAAATGTTTCAAGTGGCAGACACATTTTAACATCCACTGTTCAGAGGAGACTGCGTGAGTCAGGCCTTCAAGGTCGAAGAAACCATTACTTCGGAAATAATGTTTGATTCGTTAAGGTTTTTGGTTTCTAGTTTCCAACTCGCTGTGAAATTTTACTGCCATTTTGTGGAATGTGTTATTTATTTTCATCCTTTTATTTTATTTTTTCCCCTTTCTTTGTAGGCTACAATGTGTCTTTGCTCTTCGACCTGGATACACTGCCAGCTAAAAAACAGGAGATAATCCACCAGGCGGGCATGCTGAAGAGAAACTGCTTTGCATCCGTGTTTGAAAAGTACTTCAAGTTCCAGGAGGAAGGTCGCGAGGGCGAGCAGAGAGCCGTGGTCCATTACAGAGACGACGAGTCTATGTAGGTGACCCGGACATGTCTGTAGTTTTAGTAACCGCTGTGTAGTGTTTGTGGTGGAGATTAAATCAGACAGCATTTTTTTCCTCCCTTTTTTTTCCATCCTCGTCACAGTTCCGTCGCCTCAGCATTTCTCCATACTCTTTGTTTTCAGGTACTTGGAGGCGAAGAAAGATCGCGTTACTGTCGTTTTCAGCACCGTCTTCAAGGATGACGATGATGTCATCATTGGAAAAGTGTTCATGCAGGTGTGTGTCCTTGGAGATATTTTTTTTCTGCGACAGTGCTACAACTCTCTCACTGTAGCAAAACAAACCCTTTACACCAGGCAAAATATGTACACAGAATTCACTGTGTACGTGTCCCAAACCACTATACACTAGGCATAATATAGACACAGAATTCACTGTGGAAGTGTCCCAAACCACTCTATACACCAGGCATAATATAGAGACAGAATTCACTGTGGAAGTGTCCCAAACCACTATACACTAGGCATAATATAGACACAGAATTCACTGTGGAAGTGTCCCAAACCACTATACACTAGGCATAATATAGACACAGAATTCACTGTGAAAGTGTCCCAAACCACTCTATACACCAGGCATAATATAGAGACAGAATTCACTGTGGAAGTGTCCCAAACCACTATACACTAGGCATAATATAGACACAGAATTCACTGTGGAAGTGTCCCAAACCACTCTATACACCAGGCATAATATAGACACAGAATTCACTGTGGAAGTGTCCCAAACCACTCTATACACCAGGCATAATATAGAGACAGAATTCACTGTGGAAGTGTCCCAAACCACTATACACTAGGCATAATATAGACACAGAATTCACTGTGGAAGTTTCCCAAACCACTATACACTAGGCATAATATAGACACAGAATTCACTGTGGAAGTGTCCCAAACCACTATACACCAGGCATAATATAGATACAGAATTCACTGTGGAAGTGTCCCAAACCACTCTATACACCAGGCATAATATAGAGACAGAATTCAGTGTGGACGTGTCCCAAACCACTATACACTAGGCATAATATAGACACAGAATTCACTGTGGAAGTGTCCCAAACCACTCTATACACTAGGCATAATATAGAGACAGAATTCACTGTGGAAGTGTCCCAAACCACTCTATACACTAGGCATAATATAGAGACAGAATTCACTGTGGACGTGTCACAAACCACTCTATACACTAGGCATAATATAGAGACAGAATTCACTGTGAAAGTGTCCCAAACCACACTATACACTAGGCATAATATAGACACAGAATTCACTGTGGAAGTGTCCCAAACCACTATACACTAGGCATAATATAGACACAGAATTCACTGTGGAAGTGTCCCAAACCACTATACACTAGGCATAATATAGACACAGAATTCACTGTGGAAGTGTCCCAAACCACTCTATACACCAGGCATAATATAGAGACAGAATTCAGTGTGGACGTGTCCCAAACCACTATACACTAGGCATAATATAGACACAGAATTCACTGTGGAAGTGTCCCAAACCACTCTATACACCAGGCATAATATAGAGACAGAATTCACTGTGGAAGTGTCCCAAACCACTATACACTAGGCATAATATAGACACAGAATTCACTGTGGAAGTGTCCCAAACCACTCTATACACTAGGCATAATATAGAGACAGAATTCACTGTGGAAGTGTCCCAAACCACTCTATACACTAGGCATAATATAGAGACAGAATTCACTGTGGACGTGTCACAAACCACTCTATACACTAGGCATAATATAGAGACAGAATTCACTGTGAAAGTGTCCCAAACCACTATACACTAGGCATAATATAGACACAGAATTTACTGTGGAAGTGTCCCAAACCACTCTATACACTAGGCATAATATAGAGACAGAATTCACTGTGGAAGTGTCCCAAACCACTATACACTAGGCATAATATAGACACAGAATTCACTGTGGAAGTGTCCCAAACCACTCTATACACTAGGCATAATATAGAGACAGAATTCACTGTGGACGTGTCCCAAACCACTCTATACACTAGGCATAATATAGAGACAGAATTCACTGTGGACGTGTCACAAACCACTCTATACACTAGGCATAATATAGAGACAGAATTCACTGTGGACGTGTCCCAAACCGCTCTATACAATAGGCATAATATAGAGACAGAATTCAGTGTGGACGTGTCCCAAACCACTATACACTAGGCATAATATAGACACAGAATTCACTGTGGAAGTGTCCCAAACCACTCTATACACTAGGCATAATATAGACACAGAATTCACTGTGGACGTGTCCCAAACCACTCTATACACTAGGCATAATATAGAGACAGAATTCAGTGTGGACGTGTCCCAAACCACTATACACTAGGCATAATATAGACACAGCGTTCAATGTGGACGTGTCCCAACCACTCTATACACTAGGCATAATATAGACACAGAATTCACTGTGGACGTGTCCCAAACCACTCTATACACTAGGCATAATATAGACACAGCGTTCAATGTGGACGTGTCCCAAACCACTCTATACACTAGTATAATATAGACACAGAGTTTAATGTGGACATGTCCCAAACCACTCTATACACTAGGGATAATATAGACACAGAGTTCACTGTGGACGTGTCCCAAACCACTCTATACACTAGACATAATATGGGATGTGTGGCTAGATCCTGCATGTCTTCACATGTCTGCCCTTAGCTTAGTGTAAATGCACAACTTTTCAAGTATGGAATGTCATAAAGCCTTCCAGATCCATGCATTCCTTTTCAAGGATGTTTGTGTGTGTGTGTGAGTGTGAGAGAGATCAACACACTCATCTGTATAAAGAGTGACATGTTTGCTTTTTGGTAGACTGCTAAAATAAAATGTCCCCAGTATCTCATCATCTTAGATTGAATCCTTCAGCTTCCAGAATATCAAAAAATATGTGAAAACATCTGCTAGATCATTTTAACATGTTTAGTGGGAGATGGTACCTCAGTGGTTAAGGTTTTGGTTTATTGATCAGAAGGTTCAAGCCCCAGCGTCACCAAGCTGCCACTCTTGGGCCCTTGAGCAAGGCCCTTAACCCTCTATGCTCCATGGGCACTGTACCATGGCTGACCCTGCACTCTGACCCCATCTTCCTAACATCACTGGGATGTGCGATAAATTGTGCTATAAAGTTATGGTCGACCAATATGGGCTTTTCTTTGTCCAATGCCGATATTTAGAAAAGAGGGCCTGCTACACGAATCCTTTAGTAATGATCGCCGCGGGATGGAAACGCTGCTTGCTTTAGATATTTATAGTTCTAGATCTTCCGATTTCTGTTTCTCTGCCGCATACACACTACTGCCACCTGCTGGTATGGGAGAATTATGTTCTTTCCCGCAAGCGCAGAGCGTACACGCACGGCTTAATAATCGGCCTAATTTGCAGCACATTCGCAGCACACCAACACTTGCATTTTATTGGTTCCTGGGATTTAAACCCACGACCTTTCGGCTTTGAACTCTTTATCACTTCACACAGCATCGAATTGACTTGAGCATCGAAAGTCATGGAACTATGAGAAATTTCTGTGAATAACAAGAACGATTTCTATAGTTGCAGACACACTGACGGAACCATCAATCCACACACACACACTCACCAGAACTCATGCTCTCACCACGGCTTCTCATTCAAAATTTCACACATTTTTACGTCAGTCAAGTGGGTAGACGGCCTGATGGACTCCATCTGAGATAAGGAGACAGTGGGGACATTTCGCTTTAGCACTCTACCGTCACTCATGTCACTCTTTCGCACTTGCAGACACATGCGGAAGGTTTTTCACCATTCCATACTTGAAAGTTGTGTATTTCTACTAATATAGGGGGCCTGTTCTATTGGAATACACTGTTCTGGCATAACATTGACAGGTGAAGTAAATAACACTTATCTCTTCATCATTGCACCTGTTAGTGTGTGTTATTTATTAGTCAGTGAGTGAAAATTTTGTCCTCAAAGTTGACGTGTTAGAAGCAGGAAAAATGGGCGAGCGTAAGGATTTGAGGGATTTTGATGAGGAACAAATTGTGACGTCTAGATGACTGGGTCAGAGCATCTCCAAAACTGCTGCTGTTGTGGGATGTTCCTGGTCTGCAGTGGTCAGTATCTATCAAACGTGGTCCAAGGAAGGAACAGTTTTGAACCGGCGGCAGGGTCATGGACGGCCGAGGCTCATTGATGCACGTGAGGAGCGAAGGCTGGTCCGTGTGTTTGATCCAACAGACGAGCTCCTATAGCTCAAACTGTTGAAGAAGTTCATGATGTTATTGCTGGAAGGGTCTGAACTGTTTTGGCAGCAACAGGGGGGGCCAAAACTATTAGGCAGGTGGCCATAATGTTATGCCTGATCGGTATATAGTGGAGTAAAAAATAATGCACTAAAATTTTTTTTTCTCCCCTTGCAGGAGTTTAAAGAAGGCCGGCGTGCGAGTCACACGGCTCCTCAAGTGCTGTTCAGCCACCGAGAGCCGCCTCTGGAGCTGAAGGACACGGACGCCGCAGTGGGAGACAACATCGGCTACATCACCTTCGGTATGCGTTTCAACACACACGCTTTACGTTCTTTACTTTCATTACTTTCATTCTTACCCATCATTCCAAAATTTAGTTCAGGGATAGGAGTCATTCCAGAAGAGACCACGCCCACCCGAGTCGAAACCTTTCATCATAGCCTATGGTTTATTGCGGATAACCTCCAAGCTACATCATTTGTTTGATATATGGATCAAACAAACACCATCCTATTAATTTGTGCTTGATGTGTTTCCAAACCACATCATTATTCTCCACAGAGGCCACATCAGATAGGGTTCTGCATTCAGAATGGGTGCTTGGGTATTGTTATGGGACAGACTCCTGGATGTTGTCTCATGTCCTTGGTCCAAAATTAATCAACTCGGTCTCCATTAAAAAAAAAAAAATTCGAAATTTTCTAGACGACTGAAAAAAAGCACGAAGTGCACTGACACACTAAACTCACTCAGTGGGGATCAATTTCCAGAAACTTCCTGGAAACTTTCTATAGGAGCTACAGCTGGGGAATTTTGGAAATATGCCAAGTTGGAAACTTATCAGGGATTGATGGGAATTAGACATTTGGGAAAATTTATATAACCTGTATCATATACAAACATTTTGTTAGTCATAATCTCATGCAAATGCAAACTAATATCGATTTGTTAAAAAAAGATATTTTTGACTGATTCAATTATTAAAATTTTTGTTGCACAATAGCTTAAACCACAGCACGAGGACGTTTTAAACATAAATTTATGTAACGTTTATGTAGTTTCCGTGAATACTCACCAAGTCAGACATGCAATTTTCTAAATTCACAGTTTATTCCCATACATTCCTGTTAATTCCCAAGGAAAGTTTTCGGTCTTGAACATTCCCAGAATCTCTTGATGATATTGTCAGTATGTCATGAAGCATTGAAGAATGTCTTCCTGTATAAATATTGGAGGTTGGTGAAAAAAACCCAAACGAAACAAAAAAGCAGCTCAAAAGCTTTTATATATATATATATATATTTGTTCATGCTGCAACATGAACAAACGTACACCCAAACCCCTCCCCCAAAAGGCCTTTCAGATCTGAACGATTGTAAAAGTGTAAAACAGGGCTGTATTGAAAAGTGGGATGCTTTACCTCCGCTAGGTGTGTGTGTACTCGGTCAACATCATTTCCCCTTCGAATCGTCCCCGCGCCTGGCGAAGCCCGCGGCTCGTGTGTTCAGATGTGACTCAGTGTTGGTTTTAGCAGGCTTGGCCTGAACACACTCCGTTTATTGACTGTGTAAATATTGTGTGCAGGTTTTTCACCTTTAAGCAATACTCTAGCTTTCATCATGAGCTGCTCCCCACTTCAATGTGTATATTTAACTGGAATTTTCACGTGCAAAAAAAGTCTGATTTGCTCATTTCTCACAGACATGTTATTAGCAGTTTTAGCAAAAAATGCGGAGAACCGTTTGTAACAGTTCTGAATAGAATAAATGGGTAAAAGCGCAAGCTGACGCAAACGGTTTTAGGAGAGCAAACAACAGTTACAGAGGCTGCCATAAGTCTGGTTTTTCCAGACACATGGATGTTCGTTTCGTTTCTATGCAACAAATTTGTTAAAAGACAAAATCATACAAGAATTGGAAAGTGAATGAATGGAAGAGGGTTCCATGGAGTCGAAATTCCAGAAAGTGAAAGGAAAACCGAACCAACACGGCTTCAATTTCATTCTTCAACAGCATGCAATTCCGTCTGGACTGCGGCTCATTTGAGCACACTCTATCTGGAGTCGAGCGCGCTCTATCTGGAGTCGAGCGCGCTCTATCTGGAGTCGAGCGCGCTCTATCTGGAGTCGAGCGCGCTCTATCTGGAGTCGAGCGCGCTCTATCTGGAGTCGAGCGCGCTCTATCTGGAGTCGAGCGCGCTCTATCTGGAGTCGAGCGCGCTCTATCTGGAGTCGAGCGCGCTCTATCTGGAGTCGAGCGCGCTCTATCTGGAGTCGAGCGCGCTCTATCTGGAGTCGAGCGCGCTCTATCTGGAGTCGAGCGCGCTCTATCTGGAGTCGAGCGCGCTCTATCTGGAGTCGAGCGCGCTCTATCTGGAGTCGAGCGCGCTCTATCTGGAGTCGAGCGCGCTCTATCTGGAGTCGAGCGCGCTCTATCTGGAGTCGAGCGCGCTCTATCTGGAGTCGAGCGCGCTCTATCTGGAGTGTTCTCCATCATAGAATGGCCGGCCCAGTCACTGCACATAAATCCTTTTTTATGTTATTCATTCTAGAGGAGGATTTTTACCTCAGCAGTCATTTCTGTACTAAAGTTCTTATCCTTGTTTAACCTTTAATGGTTGTATTTAATGTTTAATGTTGTGGAAAGTCTGCGAAACTAGTTACCTTAGTAATTACTTACAATATAACTGCTATAAGCGGCGGCGTTACCAGTTTGGGCATCGTGATCGTGTCCCGTCTGGAAAGTCTGTCAGTGTGAGTTATGAGTTATGTTCTGTTGTGTGCTTTATTTCGCAGTTACTGCAATTATTATTGATTTATTTATTTTTTTTATTTCCCATAGTCCTGTTTCCTCGTCATACCAACACCAACGCCAGAGACAACACCATCAATCTTATCCACACCTTCCGTGATTACCTACACTATCACATCAAGTGCTCCAAGGTGCGTTTTTCCTTTTCACACATGCACAAATGATTGTTGTTTAAATAGACGAAGAGGTTAAGAAAACCAAATTGCTTGTGATCTTGTGTATGGACAAATGTTTGTGGACACCTGACCATAAGATTTGCTTTTTTGAACATCCCATTCCACATTTAGTCCCAATTTGCTGTTATAAAAACCTCCACTCTTTTTGGGAAGATGTTCCACTCGATTTTGAAGTGCGATTTGTGTGAGAGGCCTGGGGTTTAGTCAGTGTTCCAATTCTTCAAAAAGCAGATCTTCATGGAGCTGGCTTTGTGCACAGGGGGCTTTGCCATGAAACAGGTCTGAGTCTCCTAGTTCAACTGAACGGCCCATTGTCCATATGTAAGGCTTCCATTGGGGTCTTATAACGTCTATAAAAGTCTAAAATGAAAAAAAATCTCAATTCTAGTCTTTAAAAAGTCTTAAATATTTTAAACGGGTCCTAATTTTCCCATGTCCATATCACGGCAACAGAAAATCTCGAATCTGTTGCTCATTGAAACGCTCTCACGGCACTTCAGAATGTGTTTATTGTTGATCGTAACGCAGTGTTGTAGTTCTTTCCTTCGCAAGTCTAAATATAATCCGCTGTATTACGACTACAAATAAGACCAAAACACAACAGCCAATCAGCTTTGTGTTATTAGCGCGAGTCTCTCTGATTGTACACAGACGTAAAACAGATTTTATTGCTCAGCTATGGGGAAGTGAAAGTTTAGTGATACTTGGCTTGGAAAAACCATTTAGGGCTCGGTTAAGACCACTCGCTTACAACGTATGTGTGTGTTTTTTATGTGATACAGGTTTTAAATTTCATTCTTAAAAAATGTAAATTTTACTTTGTGAAACCCGCAGAAACCCCGGTTGCTAGTCTGACGTCTGTAATTGTGTTGTACCCACTTTAGGCTTACATCCACACTCGCATGAGAGCCAAGACCTCTGACTTTCTGAAGGTCCTGAACCGCGCTCGCCCCGACGCCGAAAAGAAAGAGATGAAGACGATCTCGTGAGTATCTGAGCAACAGGTCCTGCTTCTACCGTAGTGAAACCAATATAAACAGAAACTAAAAGGTGGCTCAGATATCAGACTCAAACTTATTTGATATCTGATCCTGTACTGTGGTGTTTTTTCTTTTTCTTTTTTCTACACTATTTATTTAAAACAGCCGAAACTAATTTGTAAAATCGTTTTCGATTTGAAAGAAGCGAACACAAGGAAACACAAAGATTAATCCGCCGAAAAAACCTCGAAAATCGTCACACTTTTTTCCAGCTTAGTAGTTTTTCAGTATAACGCTAAATGTTTTTAGTATCACCAGTGATCTCATGTCAGTTGTAGCTGACAGATGATGAGCGATGATTTCGACTATCAGCAGCCGCCAACTAAAACATGCACGACTTAGCAAGCAGGAATTTCGTCAACATTTCTCCACCTTGTTTTCTTACTGTATAACTTCGTACCCTCATTACGACCGAATCTATGCAACGAAACAACAACAACAACAACAGCCTGGACACTTTGATTCCAGGCAGAATCATGACTCAGTGATTAAGGCTATGGGCTAGAGATCTTTGAGTACATCAGTGTAAAATAGTTACAAATGGTACTAAATTATACATCTTATTAAACAAATATTTTTAGTAAAAAATGTCATGAATTGTTTGAAGCTTGAAATCTGAAAGATATGATCAGATGCTACATTGCAGAAGTTTTAATCCATGTGCCTGAAAAATTTAAAGATTCTGACTTCCTATAAACCCCAGCCAAAATGATTAAACCTGTAGCCTTCAGCCTGAACATGTTCACTCTTTCATGTTTTCCTTCATCCATCCATTAGGATACAACAGGTTTGCAGGCAGCCCAATGAGGAAGCAGTTGAGCTTTCATGGTCACAGAGTCCAGAGTAGCAGGAAGTTCCCTCGTTCGTAGATTTCCTCTAAATGTTTAGGGCAAGGTTGTGTAGCTCAGGGATTGTTGTAGCTCAGTGGTTAATGCATTGGACACTGTATCGAACTCTGGTTGGGAAGGTCATAGCTTCCAATCCCAGCACCCCCAAGCTGCTACTGCTGGGCCCTTTGAGCAAAGGATCTTAATCCTCAACTGCTCAGTTATAATCGCTCTGGATAAGGGCGTCTGCTTAATGCTGTAAATGTTTACATAAGCCAAACGTCTTGTTAACACGTGCTTCAAGAAAAATAACACTTTGCTTAAGGAGGAGGCTTCAACAGGAATCCGTCAACTTACTGTCACCTGTTGTGTCAATTTTGCAAATCAGTTAATCATTTGGCAGTGGTTTAGTGCCCAAATATCGTGCAGGTGGTTCAGAGCACGGTTTTTCCAAAATAAACAGCAGGTTGTTGGTGGCATTTCAGAAACTGTTCATTTTTTTATATGGACTGTCGGAAAAAAAAAAAATAGCGGAAATGCCATGTAGCCGTTACGCTGGTTAGAACTGGCAGGAAGTCTGTGGTAGCACAAATAACCACTTCATGTAACTTGTTTTATTTTTTTTCTTGGTCAGTGGTTGCATTTCAGTATGGCACTAATGCAACACTGTGATGAAAGGCGAAAACAAATTGCAACGATTATGGGGTCGACGAATTAATTGGTTTTGTCGATAAATTGGCAACAATAGTTGACTGCTGGAACTACTGGTTCTCAACAAAAATCAATACCAATAGTTTTTCCGGCTTCCGGTCCGCTTTCCTTACGAAAGTGGCCTCTAGAGGCGAATCACTGACAGTGCAGTTTGTTTTTTACACACGAAACTGCGCACTGCATGGAGAGTGCTATTATATTATTTAGGATTTATTAAACATTATGTGTTAATGAATATATTTATTTCATTTCGCACGTTTTTATGATTTATGTTTTAAGGCTATCGGTTGATAAATCAGTGCTGATTTATCTGCAAAACCGATTAATCGGTCGACCTCTAGCCTTAACCACCACCCTCAGTTCAGTAGATAGCGAATACTTAGCAAGTCAGTTAGGCATTGGTTTCTGTGAACAGATCGTTTTTATATATTGTTTATCTAATTCTGATTTCCTCTGTCCAGGGGCAAGACATTCTCTCGCTAAAGCGACACCGCGACCAAACATGCTTTACAGGACCAGCCAGTGCTACCCGAGTGCAAAGCGGAGGACGACCCCCTTCCCCGGATTCGGACAGCGCTTGTAGTCTCCTAGACGCTTGCAAAATCCTTCAATGAACAAAATTTAAATTCCCTTCGAATTTTCACACGGTTCGGCAAAACGTCGTAAACATTTTTATACAGACCTTCAGTAATTTGGACATTGGTACTTTTTTTCTCTCCCCATCCAGCTGTAATCTGTGTCTCATCTGAGAAATGTTTATGCAGTGTTGCTCCATGTCCGTTCTATTGTATTTGACTTTGTGCAAGAGATTACCTGTCTGCTTTCGAGCTAATAAATAAACCTGTCTTAAAAAAAAAAAAAAAAAAAAAAAAAAAAAGACGTGTCGATGTGCTTTAAACGAACAGTTTTCGGTTCAACGGAAAATTAAGGTTTGTGCTTTTTGAGCATCACATTCCACATTTAGTCGCAATGTTCTGTAATAATTCGCTCCAACTCTCCTGAAAAGATGTTCCACTAGATTTAGTGGAGATTTGTGTTCATTCAGACACAAGGGTGTTAGTAAAGTCAGGTACTGATGTAGGTGAGAAGGTGAGGAGGTCTGGAGTGCAGTCAGCCTTTACATTCATCCCAAAGGTGTTCAATAGGGTTGAGGTCAGAGCTCTATAGCAGGAGATCTTCTACTTCAACCCATACTAAGCAGATCTTTAACGGAGTTTGCTTTGTGCACTTTGTTTCATGCTGGAACAGATTTGGATCTCCTAGTTAATATGAAAGGAAAATTTCATGCAACTGCTTTTAAAGACGTCCTATAAAATTGTGTGCCTTCAGGTTTTTAATAACACATGGTGGGAAAAAAGTCAGGTGTCAATACTTTTGTCCATATGTTATGCTAGTCACCAAAGAATAAGCTAATATTGCTAGCTGGAAGATGTGTTTAAACAATATTGCTAATTTTGGTGTCATGATCTCCTGATGATACTTATTTGATTGTCTCAGGTCAGCTACTGTTATAAACCTGGTTGTTGACCTGTGTTTCAGATCAGCTGTTATTAATCTGAATACAAATATATGAAGGGCGTTCAAGTGAAACTTTTGTGTTTATGAAATAAAAGTGCAAGGAGTTGAAACTGCCTAGAGCTGACTGCTGTGGGCTTGGGGACCACCACGACCCGGATCATCACTGGCCATCTTTGTAACCTTCACACCATTCAAATGTCTTGCTGAGTGTCTCATCTCCGTACTGTGAAGTCTTCTGTAGATATCCGCAGGTTTACGCCTTCATTCACGAGAACCTTCGCCACACGTTGTTCTATACACACACTAACACTGTTGTCTGCCATCTTGATTAATGGTCTTTAGACTGGCCTGTGACATTTGCGCCACCTATCAGTAATAGAACGCACTAGCCACTTGCTACTGCGTGTAGAAGCGCCATGCTAGCGTCCATTTTTATATCCGTACAATTAAAATTCATGGTTTGACTTGAACAAACCTCATATTAGCTTCATTAATAACTATTAGCTAGTGTTCTAAACCAATACTTAAATCTGTCTCTCTGATTACAAAATACACACCAAGCCTTACAGGTCAGAGGTCACACTGCTTTTATTGTTGAACAGAGAGAGAACAGGCAGACATGCATATTTTCGATTCAAGCTTGAAAACCAGAAAGAACAAGACTAAAGCCGTAATTTTAAACTGATCACTGAATTCACTGTGGATTTTGTGCAACACTGCAGCAGAAACATCACTCTTCCACCTTCTTTAAAGGCTCTACCTCTGGGTTCTCAGGATCCTCCCCATCCTCTTTCTTCTCCTCTGCTGCATTATTGTTCTCCACAGCTGGCTTTAACGGCACCTTCTCTTCTGCCTGAGTGGTCTCCATATGAACCTTCTCCACCTGAGAGTCTACCTCAGGAATCTCTGTTTTTCCCACCTTCTCTGCCTGAGTGTTCACTACAGGACTCTCCATCTTCTCCACCTGAGCGTCTACCTCAGGAATCTCTGTTTTCTCCACCTTCTCTGCCTGAGTGTTCACCACAGGACTCTCCATCTTCTCCACCTGAGAGTGTACCTCAGGAATCTCTGTTTTCTCCACCTTCTCTGCCTGAGTGTTCACCACAGGACTCTCCATCTTCTCCACCTGAGAGTGTACCTCAGGAATCTCTGTTTTCTCCACCTTCTCTGCCTGAGTGTCCACAAGAGTACTCTTCATCTTCTCCACCCGAATTTCTACCGCAGGACTCACTACCTCCTCCACCTCCTCCACCATAGTGTCCACCACAGAGATCTCAGTCTTCTCCACCTGAGTGTTCACCACGACACTCACTGCCTTTTCAGCTTCCTCGACTTGAATGTGTAATACAGGGCTCACTTTTTCCTCCTCTTGTTTCACCTGTACTTCCACCTCCGTGGAGCTTATGGTCTCCTCCTTCACCATTTCCCCTAAGATGACCCGGTCTTCTTTAATTTCTCGTCCATCTTCTTCTTGATCATGCTGCTTGTTCATGGCAGTGTTGGCAGCATTCAGTTCCAGGTCCTTCTCAGAGACTATCTGTTCTTCAACAATCTTGTTATTGAGTGTCGGGTCAGGATTCAGGCTATGCGGCGCTGCAGGGGATCAAGTAGTACAAAGATCATTACAAAGTTTTGGATTTGCTTCAGCATGTTGTGTAAAGTAAGAAATGAAATTCCAATGTAATTTTTTAATTCCAATATACCGAATTACATATTTTACAATTTCTATCTGCCTTTTGTCTTTGTGTTGGCTTTTTTTTTTGGGTTTAGAAAAGTGTACCAAATTTACTTAAGGATATTTGAGATCATTCTTTTGCATACTATAAAAAAGAGATAGGACGTGCAAATATGTAACCAAAATATTGGTTAGGAAGAAAAGGCCAAGAAAAGAAAGCTTGTGAGACCAGAGATTAGACATAAATCAAAACATTAGTGAGGAGTAAAACGAGATTTGCGGTGTGACAATAATGTTGGACCAGAATGAGGGATTTTGAACCAAATGTTGGACCAAATTGGAAAAAAAAACAGTAGACATGAATGTGCTGCCCATAAAAATCTAATTAAGTACTAAAAAAATTATGGGATGCTACAATTAACACCCAAAAGTTTATTATGAAGTATTTTATTCCCTTCATATAATATGGATGGTACGATTCAGAGATAAGAGAAAAGAGAAAAGTTAACAGCATGATGCATCCATTTAAAAAGTGTAAAATTTAAGCTGGTATTTGTATCACGATGCATCAGCCATCCACTCACATTAAAGATGAAATATTTAGAATGAGTTCATTACTATAAACCTGTGAAATATATATATATATATATATATATATATATATATATATATATATATATATATATACACATGAATGTCTAAGAGCTGTAGCGATCCCTAAAGAAAAGATATCATTTTACCACGTTTTTCCTTCTCGAACTCTTTCTCAGATATCTCTTATTTTGATTCGCTGGTCTGGTAACTTGTTTTGAATGTGCAGCTCTCTGTTATGTTGTGATTTCTCATGCCTTACAGTTCAGGGGAGAAACACACTCGGATCATCAGCTGCAATCATTGCTGATGTGACGGCGTTAAACAGACTGATGTGTAGATTTGGACAGCATGAGAAAACCGTGATTGTGACAGTTAAGCAAGGCGCCTAAGCACTGAGGTTTGTGAAGGTGTTCGTGTGAATGAGTGACAGGCAGAGGAACAGGATGTCAGAAGAGATTTAAGAAGAATGGATGGATAAGTGGAATGTCTCAGCACTTACCTGCATTGAGAGCCTGCTCTAATGAAAACTCCACACTGAGAGAGAGAGAGAGAGAGAGAGAGAGAGAGAGGCTGTGTTAGTTCTGAGCTAGTTACACTGGTAAAGGAAATCCATTCATTCTATTCACAGCACAAGATTTACATTAAAATGTACATGGCAGACAGAACATTTATATTGTGCGGCAGAGAGGAACTTATCCAGAACAATTTACATTTCATCTTATTCATACAAATGAGCAGCTATGGGGCGAAGGGCCTTGTTCAGGGGCCCAGGAACAGCAGCTTGGTATGGCTGGGGTTTGAACTCTTAACCTTCAGATCCAAAGTCCAACGCCTTAACCATTAAGCTACCACCTCCTATTCTCCTATTCTCTCTCTCTCTCTCTCTCTCTCTCTCTCTCTCTCTCTCTCTCTCTCTCTCTCTCTCTCTCTCTCTCTCTCTCTCTCTCTCTCTCTCTTCTTTCTTTCTTTCTTTCTTTCTTTATCTGAATAAGAATTATACTCATCTACAACTCAACTTGTCATATCTTAGAAAATACTCCACCATACTTATCATACTGACACCTGACCATAACATTACTGTTCACATTTAGTCCCCTTTGGCCATTATAATAGCCTCCATTCTTCTGGGAAGATGTTCCACTAGATTTTGGCGTGTACTTGTCGAGCTACATTTAGTCACAAGGGTGTTAGTAAAGTCAGGTAGTGATGTAGGTGAGGTGAGGAGGCCTGGGGTGCAGTCAGTGTTCACATTCATCCCAAAGGTGTTCAAATAGGGTTGAGTGTTTAAGCAGGCCACTCAAGATCCTTCACTCCACTCTCAACCCATTTAAAGCATATCTTCATGAAGCTGGCTTTGTGCACAGGTGATTGATTTGGGTCTCCTGGTTCAAGCAGTGGGATGTAACAAAGTGCAAATATTTATATATATATATATATATATATATATATATATATATATATATATATATATATATATATATATATATATATATATATATTTTTTTTTTACAGACATTTCTGTACTTTCTACTTCTTATATTTTCAATCCATTACTTAAGTTTTAATCTATTTGGTGACATGATCAATATTTTTCCTTCTAATTGTGGCCCGTTTTCAGCCCATCCACCTATTTCTTGTCATTGTGCGGCTTTTTCAACCTTTTTCAATCATTTCCTCGCACCAAAGATGTAAACTAGTTTATGAAGATAACAACAAGCTTGACGAAGGCAACAAACAGTATAGCTAACGTGCATGAGACAGAGGGAGTCAGTGATGTAAACATGACTGAGAACAGAGACTTTCCTGATCACATGATCATCATCATCTTTTCTCTGATTGTGTTCTATATGGTGGATCTTCAACCTAAATACATTTATTAGGTAACAACGTTTTAAATTCTTTTGTATTAATATATTAATATGATGTGAGGTTCAGGTACCAGCATGACACTTAAACAGGTAGTAGTAATGACCACTTTTTTACTTAAGTACATGTCAGAGTCCAAAACGTTTTTACTTTAACTTGAGTGAAAAAGTGTAGTCAATACTACAACTTTTACCAGAATCTTTTGAAACGAATATCTGTACTTCTTCATGATTGAAGGATGTGTGTACCTTTTTCATCTCTGAGTTCAGGTGAAGGGAAAATTAAATACTACTGCATCCATAGACCTGTACAATTGTGTGCTTCCTGCATTGTTATAAGAACTGTACAGTTCAGGTCACAAGTCAGGTGTCCCTATACATTTACATATGGTTTCAAAATAAATGTAGCACAGTAGAGGGAATAATTGCAAAACAATGTCTGCAATGAAGTTAATAAGAAATCGATTTTCCATAATATATTTTTTATATAACAGTCTTTTGGGAGTAAACTTGTTAATGCCTTTAAGACATGGACACGTCACAGTGTTGTTGTATTCATTTGACAGCCTGTCAAGGTGTATTATCATGATTTCATGAGTCCTATCATTACACAACCTCGACATTGTCTAAGAACCTTATCCTTCTCCAAGGTGTGATTCTGTCTCCAGCATTCTAAATAGATCAACAACCACAAGCAGTCAGGTCTCTCCTGGACAAGCAGCTTACCTTTAACTCTAATGAATAGACATTTGATGCCACCCAAATATCCCTCTTGAGTCTGGTTCATCTCAAGGTTTCTTACGAATGCCATCTCAAGCTGGTTTTCACAAACTTATAATTATAAAGAACATTCTAATTCATTCTTTATCTATGCATTATCTGTGTAAAGTTGCTTTAAGACAATATCCATTGCTAAAAGTGCTATACAATGAATGAATTGAATTAAATTAAATTATTATTATTATTAATAATAATAATAATAATAATAATAATAATAATAATAGCCATTTGCCATGTAAATGTTGGCTTTGACCTATAGCATCTCACAAAAGTAAGTACACCCCACACATTTCAGCAACCATTTAAATAATCTTCTAAAGAGACAATACTATAGAAATGAAACTTGGATATATTTTAGAGTAGTCAATGTGCAGCGTGTATAGCAGTACAGATTTACTCTCCTCTGAAAAAAACTCAACATACAGCCATTAATGTCAAAGTAGTTGGCAACAAAGTGATAACAGCTGTACGTCATTGTAACCATGCAAAGTGTCGAGTTTTTCACCGGCAAGCACCACTCACATTTTCTTCAGGAAATGTCATGTTAATAATTTGCATGTTAAGGCCACATGGTTTGCTTCTGAAAAAGTATAGTGCTATACCTATGGCAACTTTTTATACACAGTATATCCTAATATCCGGACTATAAGGATTAGAAGTGGGAAGACTAAACTCATCATAAATATTTCCTATTCATCGCAAGATTTGTAAAGTCTTTTGCACTCAATTACCTTTCGTCAAATCCACTGTTGCCTCCAACGTTACCATCTTCAAATGTTCCTTTATCGTTCACATCACCATCTTCTGGTGGAACAACATCGTGGATATCAAGCTCTTCCATGCCTCTAAAATCACCATCTTCATCTAATTCGGAATCGCCCATGTAGTTGGAGGGCAGCCCTATGCCCTCCAGAAGGCCATGATAGGTGGCGATCTCTTCCTCCAATTTACTCTTGATGTTAAGCAGAGCCTGGTACTCTGCCCCCTGCCTCATCACCTGGGCGTGGACGTCTGCGAGCTCTGCCTCAAGCTGCTGGATAACTCTGTTGTGACTGTTTACATTTTGAGAGTAGCGTCCCAACGTGTCATTCAGAGTGTCCTCCAGAGAGTGGTTCTGTAAAGAGACGTGTCTAGTTAGACGACGATGTCCATGCACAACTATTTCAGCATTAAATATGAACGGCGTAGTTCATTTTCAAAAAATGTTCTATCTGCCGTCTTCTGCACACACAGTATGTTCACAGATGCGTATGATTGGCTGCTGCTGCTGTGATTGACATTATGCCCCTCCCACCCAATTTTTCTTTCTAAAAATCTGCAGAAATTATGTGATGGATTACAGATCACTGCTCATCAATATACAAAAAAACACTTGTGCATTTATGCAGATTATTTGGCACAAATTGAAAAAACTGGACAGACATACTGTACATGTCGCCAAAGTTTTTTGAATTATCTGCAAATTTGTTTTATTTAACACACCCCCATATTCAAAAACCTCTCTTTCTTTTCCTGCATTCAAAACTTTTTCCAGTTAAGTCAAACAAGGAAGTGAAACATGAGTACAAGTAAAATTCTTTCATGGGCGAGTGCCCAGTTAGCGATAACACTGTTGTTCATGGAGTTGATGGTATGTAACTAAGGCCATCTTTTATATAATACATTTATGCATATTTACTGCATATATGTTTAAATCTATCAAGTATATTTTTGATAGCAGTTTCAGTATTCAATACTACAGGTGAATTAATATAATATAAACAGAACAGTCTTTTATTCAACACAAATATATCCATTAATTAGAAATAATGCATATATATATATATATATATATATATATATATATATATATATATATATATATATATATATATAATGATATGTGAATGTAAAAGCATTTCGTCTTGTAAAAATGTCTATTCTTATCAAATTATTTCAAGCAGTTGAAAAAGCACATCTCTCCCTCTCTCTTTCTTTCTCTCGATCACAGTGTTTGCAGTCTCCCAGGTCACAAACCTGCTGTACAGGTCCCACAAGTCCCCTGTGTTTAATCACTAGCATGGTAATATGACCATCAATAAAAAGCCACTGGAGCTAAAACAATGTTTCATGGCAGAATCTGGCTTGGTGCAAAGAAATAAAAAATATATTTAATTACCTGAAATTTCAAAAGCGAAAATGTACATGTGTATGTGTATGTTTTTCTTCCTCGATGTTAAAACATCAGCAACATCTGATGCATGAAAGACGAAAGTTCGGTTTAAGAATGTTTTTTTAAGCCTTAAATTGCAGGAGGCCACTCCTTTTCTGGCCCAGATTGAACAGAGACCACGCCTCCTAATATACAGCTATACCTGGATATAGGGAAAGTAAGGGGAATGACTGTATAAAATCTATACTTTGATTTTACTTTGTATTTCTGTTCAGTTTTAATAAAAAAAAAAAAAAAAAAGCGTTTTTTTTTAAGCTTTGAAGTGCAGGAGGCCACGCCTTCTTTTCTGGGATGGTTTGAACAGAGGCCACGCCTCCTTATATAAAGATATACATGCATTTACAGAGACCATTGGAATCATTGGACTAAATCTATACCTTGTTTAATTTTATTTTGTATTTCAGTTCAGTTTAAACTAATAAAAAGCGTTTTTTAAGCTTTGAACAGCAGGAGGCCACACCTTCTTTTCTGGAAAGGATTGAACAGAGGCCACGCCTCCTCATATACAGATATACTTGAAATGGATATATGGACATCAAGGGAATTACTGTACAAAATCTATAATTTGTTTAATTTCATTTTACATTTTATTTTTATTAAAAGAATGTTTAGCTTTGAAGTGCAGAAGGCCACACCTCCTTATATACAGATATACCTGGATATACAGAAAGCAAGGGGAAAAGTGTACAAAATCTATACATTTTAATTATAAGAGTGTTTTAAGCTTTGAAGTGCAGGGGCCACGCCTTCTTTTTTCAGATGGATTGAACAGAGGCCACGCCTCCTTATATACAGATATATCTGGATATACAGAGACCATTGCAATGACTGTATGAAATGTATACTTCATAATAATGCTATGCAGTGATGATAAGTGTATGTTGTGTTTCTGTTATACCATGCTGTGCATGCCCTGAAGTTCAATCTCCAGCCCTTGTTTCTGTCTGCGCAGCTCGTTCAGCTCGCTCTTTCCCTGCTGGAGCGCATCGGTGTTCCTGCTCACCTCCGCTGAGATGTTTTCAAACTGTCCATACACAAAGAAACATTCAGATAAAGAAAAACAACATGGAAAATAGGCATGCAGTAGATCAGGCTTGCTTTGTGCACAGTATGTAGAGGAGGATTGGTCACTTTCACTCTCCATGATCTAAAAATACACATAACCCTTTAAAAAAATATATTTAATAACGTGCAAACGCACAAAACAAACACTAAATGAAGAAAGAAACTAACCTGACATAGAGACATCTTGTCTATATACAAGAGTTAATAATTCAGCACCATGACTTAGGTTAAAGAAATACAAATACCTTTTATATATCAAGCTGACTCATACATACACATTTTAATGCACCCTTCATTTGAAATGTTCCTGTTACAAAACAAAGTTCCTGTAAAACAGTCTCAGACCAGTGCAGTTGCAGGAAAAGTGCAGTTTGCAATGAAATCCAAATCAGCAATCAGACAAACGTGGAGAAAAAAGGGCACAGATCAGGAGACATGCAAACTGGCAGAACTGGGCAAGGCAGGATCAAAGATGAAAACCAAAAATCCATGCAATCTAAAAAATAGAACAGAAAGATGCTTTATACTTGTCACACATTACAGCACAGTGAAATTCTTCCTTTGCATATCCCAGCGATGTTAGAAGCAGAGGTCAGAGTGCAAAGTCAGCCATGATAAAGTGCCCCTGGTGCACTGAGGGTTAAGGGCCTTGCTCGGGGGGCCCCCAAGAGTGGCCCAGTAACCCAGAGCCTTAACAACTGAGCTGCCACTTCCCTTATGTATTGTTTGTAACAGAATGTTTACTTCGAAAAGATTTTCTGAACGAGCTTCTTTAAATATTCTGCAGTGAATGTGAATGAGTGATTGAGCGAAAGGGTGCATATTCACTGGCTGGCTGAATGAGAGCAGAAGAGTGTGTGAAAGTCATTGGAGATCGAAACTGTAGCAACTGTAGATAATTGGAACTGAGAGTCTTTTTACTTTATTTGCGGCAAGTAATCAGGCAGGGCTATTTCTATCGTTTTTGGGTACAATAGCGGAGATTCCTATTGTCACCCCCCACAATGGCTCCACCCCCACACTGTTCAAATGAACCTTCCCTAAAAAAGTAATAATCATTGCAAAATTGCCTGAATTCAAGAATGTAAACATACATACAGTATACTGTATAATGAAACTTTAGCGGAAAAACAGGAAAGTAATTTAAATAGGCAGTGGTGAGGGCAGTGGCAGGGGATAGCCCCCCTCTCCCCCCTTGTCCCCAACTGGTTGCACCATTTTCTATACCACTTATCATACGCAAGCTGGGTGACACTCTGTTTGGGAAGCCCACCACTCACAGGACACAAATTGTTTCCTAGAATATGGCCAATTTGGAAATCGGTCAATAAGACATGTCATTGAACTAAGGGAGGAAACTGGAGAACCAGGAGGAAACCCCATTGAGAGGAGAGAACATGCAAACCTCGCATGTGCAGGATGGAGGCAGGATTCATGCACAAGGTGCAAGGGAAACATGCTAAGCTCAGTGGTTATTAATATTAAAGTAGAAATAATAACATTTTGATAAAATATAAAGATAATAATGAAAAACTAGTATCTATTCATATATATATAGACAGACAGACAGACAGACAGACAGACAGACAGACAGACAGACAGACAGACAGACAGACAGACAGATAGATAGATAGATAGATAGATAGATAGATAGATAGATAGATAGATAAATATTACAGATAAACTGTAAATTTCCATCACGCTGTCAAGACTCAACAATGTCACTGCAACTCCGATTCCAAAGCATCACAACATGCAAACATGGCCACCACACCACGGACTACACCTCCTACAGTGTCCAACTTTCACAGTCTACTGATTGAGTACACACGATCTCAATCACACACACTATTGTTTACTTGACTTCCCAAGCCTTAGATCTTCGACTGCCCTTTGATATCGACTCTTTTTCGGTTTCACTGTATTTTGATAATAGCCCAGTTTATCCTGTTTGTGCATTGCCCGAGGTCTGCTGCTCTGTGACTACGACTCTATCTTGTGTTTTGGATTTGTCTGCATTGGTGTATTAATAAAACCTGAACCTGAATTTGGATTCATTACTGTTTTCTAAAGGCAACACCTGCCTACTACAAGCTACCTGAGCTATTACAAAGCACTGAAACCAGACGCTCCTTTTGTACAGAAGATCTCATCATATCGCTAATTATACACTAAAAGGCTTGTTTTATCTGTTAAACAAAGAATGTTTATATAGAAAGTCCAACATACATGTCCATAAATGAGCTGATATTATAAAAATTAACTATAGTATATAATAATCAAGCATTAATATGCGCCATGTACAATATTTTCTAATTTGTAAATACATTAAAGATTCTACTCTGTGAATTTCATAGGTTTTGTGATGTCTGCTTGAATACATTGTGTATATTGGGTATACAGGTTTTCCCTGACTGGTAACTGGAAAATATCGTAAATTGAGACATGGCCTAGTCTACCTAGGAGTTTTAAAAATGGTGATCAGCATGGGGTAGTATTCTGTAATGTATTAATCATTTAACAAATTACAGTAAATCATTTAGCAAATCAGAGCATTTTACACGAACAGAAATAACAAAACAGAGACAACTAAACTCTGTGTGTACATCCTGACAGCATTCCAATGTGTTGGACGAAAATTCAAATGTCACGTAAAAATTTAAATATCTGTACAATATTTTCGTACAGCTTTTGTCATCGTAAGAACGAAAAGTTAAACCATCGTAACTTGGGGACTAATTGTATTTGGTTTCTTATTATTTAAAAAGTGAAAACGTGCATTTCACATGTTCCTTACAGCAGAGTAGAACTCTTTCTTCGCATATTCCTGTGATGTTAGAAAACCATAATACACCGCCCCTGACTTACAGAGGATTGAGGGCCTTGCTCAAGGGCCCAAAAGTGTCAGCTTGGCGATACCATGGCTTAAACCCGTGAACTTCCAATGAGTAACCCAGAGCCTTAACCACTATGCTATTAAAATTTTCTTTCGGCTTCTCCCATCAGGGGTCGCCACAGCGGATCATCCACATGTTTGATTTGGCAGATGTTTTTACGCTGGATGCCCTTCCTAACTCAACCCTCCCCATTTATCTGGGCTTGGGACCGGCACTAAGAGTGGCTGGGGTTGGTTCCCTGACTGGGGATCAAACCCGGGCCGCAGCGTCGAGAGCGCCGCATTCTAACCACTAGACCACACTATGCATTTAAATCCCTGAAAACCATGAAAATGGCCCATACGTGGATCAAACGTCTGACTTTGGTGTTATTAACACAACACTCTAACCAAACATTTACCCAGCTAGAATGACCATAATTATGGATAAAAATGATCTATTGAAATGATCATTCAGAACAGATCATCTGTATATACTACATATAAAAAGAGCAATGAGATACTAATAGATAAAAGTTGTCTAACCTTGTTTTGGTACCAGGCCTCTGTCTCCTCCCGGTTCTTTTGCACCGCTTTGTCATATTGCTTCCGGATGTTGTCGATTGTCTCACTGAGGTCTTGGCCCTTCGCTGCCTCCATCTGCACGTCCACGCTGGAGTTCTTGATCTGCCCTTTTATGCTAGCAACATCCTAAATAAGAGTAGAAATACAGCGTACATATAAACATCCATCAAGTTCTCAAGCAGATACATGACTCATTAAAACGAACCCATTAGATAAATAGATCAAAGTGTGACTTCAAAATGGGATTAAAGCAGCAGTAAGCAATTTCATTTTCAAGTCAATGAATTGCTTTTACTTTTCTGTCAAAGCACACATTTATAGAGGATGAAGGCATGTACAAACACAAATTCGTAGCATCAAAGCAGGTTATATGACTCATTAAACGGCCTGATATTCAACATAATGTAAATGTACAGAAGCCTTGCCAGGGAGTCACCTTCTGGGACAATTTGTCAGCTGCTTATTGAATAAAAACGAGATAAACTGGAATATAAAGAGACCTTTGGAGAGTTTTTTATGTGTTATACCCCTAGGAAAGGCCAGTGGAGTGTTTATTCCTGAACCTTTTCACTATTTGTACTACTAATAACATTAAAATCAGAACCAGTTCCTGGATTGTTGAATTCCATAATGTCTAGAACTGAACAGGGATCAAATATAATTATTATATTATTTTATTACATTTTGCTTGTATAGCACTTTCTTGCAATGTACATTGTCTCAAGGCAGCTTTATAGAAATAAATAGACTACAAACATAGATTGTAGAGTCGGTCCATATAAGTATATCCCTAATGAGTGAGACAGTGGTGACATTGGCACGAAAAAAACTTTTTGAGATGGCATGCGGAAGAGAAGAACCAGACCCAAAAGGGAATCCGTCCTCATTTGGGAGGCACCGAATGTCCATTCATTACATTTCCATGTACAAACACCATGAGGTTAACATGAGGTTATCAGCCACTGTAGCAGACTTTTTATATTAACTACAGACCTGGGATCTTTATGCTGTTATTATCACTGAACCACACACACTTTACTATAAATGGTTATTAAATATGAGGCAGTGTAGAACATACCCGGTTGTGAAGCAGGTGTATAGCAAATATTCTGTGCCAGGATTATGGGTTATGTCTACAATTACCCATCACTTCATCTGATGTTCCATCTGTCCTAGATTATATCTAAATTGTGAGTTTTGTACGTCATTGTCAAGCTTTTGGCGACTTATAATTACAACTGAGCAGTTGAGGGTTAAGGCCTTTGTGCACGTGCCCAGCAGTGACAGCTTGGTTTGGTGGTGCTGGGATTTGAACTCATGACCTTCTAGACCAAATCCAGTACCTCAACCAGTAAAACTACTTCCCCAGTGTTTATGGTTATGTTTCTTGCACCATGGTTTTGTTTGGGTTTTTTTTTGGTTTTTTTTTAACTTTTAATTAAAATCTGCACTCACATCCACTGTCATACTGTAAACCTCGCGATTAATTTAACTTGCGATAAAGTCTTAATCTAAACACATGATTTGCTGCTTCCTTCAACACTGCGAACATCATTGCAAAATATTATTTTGTTTGCCATCAACTCATCAAACTTTTTTTTTATTTATTTCTACTTTACATTTTGGGTCTTTAAAAATCATTCAGAATTTTTTTTTTACTTTGAGAAATCATTTGGCAGATACCCTTCATTCAGAGAAACTTACAATGATCTCATTAATACAGGTGAGGATTAATGGGCCCTGCCTTTAGGGGCCAGCAGTGGCTGCTTGGTGGCTCTGGGATTTAAACTCACAAACTGAGCTTTGTGTGCTGTAGACAGTTATGCGAGTACCTCTTCATGATTCTTTTTCAGGTAGATGAGCTCCTCGGTCAGAATCTCGATGTGACTCTCCAGCTGCATGCTGCTTATGTGCGTGTCATCGATCATCTTTCGGAGCTTTGTGATGTCCTCTTCAACTGCGCAGCGAACAGCAAACTCTGCTTCAAACCTGCATTTCCCCATGGGACACACACACACACACACACACACACACACACACACACACACACACACACACACACACACACACACATATTCACTTACGCAAACATACAGGTTCATGCTTCATGTTTTCAGTAATCCATGTGTACACAGTGCTGAGTTTGCTCAACTTCGTAGGCAGGTATAATTACGTGCTTTTCCAGACGCACGCTATAAGTGTAGGCTTTGCTTAAGTCACTCTGTCTGCACAAGTCCTCAATTTACACTCCAATCCAGCAGAGAAGGGATTCATTTCTGTCTGAATGAGCACTTTTCATCCATGTATCAAGGCGGACAAACACACAAACAAGATATTTAGCTCAGACGTGACGCAGAAGTGTGGGCGAAACACGTTTTGCGTAATATTTAGTTTTTTAAGTCTTTGCTAATTTTACTTAAATAAACAAGCTATGCTTGAGTAAGCCAAGACACAAGTAGGCTTTTGATCAACTCAGATTCCAGGCTTTTACTCTCTATGAGCTGAGTCTTATTGAAAATCACTCTTGTAGACTATTTTTGCTTTCTTTGCCCAATAGGTTTGTCCAATGGGTTTAAGGGAGTAGGGCTGGCTAATAGAACTTTACAATATCAATACTGTGATAAATTATGGTGCCATATACTTATACTATACTATACTATACTATACTATACTATACTATACTATACTATACTATACTAATACTATACTATACTATACTCTACTCTACTCTACTCTACTCTACTCTACTATACTATACTATACTATACTATACTATACTACACTGCACTGCACTGCACTACACTACACTTATTCTACACTATACTATACTATACTATAGTATAGTATAGTATAGTATAGTATAGTATAGTATACTACACTGCACTACACTTATTCTATACTATATTATACTATACTACACTATACTACACTAATTCTATACTATACTATACTATACTATACTATACTATACTATACTATACTATACTATACTATACAACCCTACACTACACTACACTGCACTACACTTATTCTATACTACACTATACTACACTACACTACACTAATTCTAGACTATACTACACATACTACACTACACTACACTAATTCTAGACTATACTACACATACTACACTACACTAATTCTATACAATACTATACTACACTTATACTATACTATACTATACTATACTATAATATACTATACTATACTATATTACACTTACACTATACTATACTATACATATTCTATACTATACAATACTATACTACACATACTACACTATACTATACTATTCTATACTATACTATACAACACTACACTGCACTACACTTATTCTTTACTATATTATACTATACTACACTATACTACACTAATTCTATACTATACTATACTATACTATACAACCCTACACTACACTGCACTACACTTATTCTATACTACACTATACTACACTACACTATTTCTATACTACACTATACTACACATACTATACTATACTATACTACACTTATACTAAACTATACTATATTACACTTATACTATAATATACTATACAATACTATGCTACACTTATACTCTACTAAACTATACTATACTACACTTATACTATACTACACTATAATATATTGAATTTATACTATAATATACTATACAATACTATGCCACACTTATACTATACTAAACTATACTATATTACACTTATACTATAATATACTATACAATACTTTGCTACACTTATACTATACTAAACTATACTATGCTACACTATAATATATTACATCTATACTATAATATACTATACAATACTATACTACACTTATACTATACTAAACTATACTATACTACACTTATACTATACTATACTATATTACATTTATACTATAATATACTATACAATACTATACTACACTTATACTATACTAAACTATACTATACTACACTTATACTATACTATATTACATTTATACTATAATATACTATACAATACTATACTACACTTATACTATACTAAACTATACTATACTACACTTATACTATACTAAACTATACTATACTACACTTATACTATACTAAACTATACTATATTACACTTATACTATATTATACTATACAATACTTTGCTACACTTATACTATACTAAACTATACTATGCTACACTATAATATATTACATCTATACTATAATATACTATACAATACTATACTACACTTATACTATACTAAACTATACAATACTACACTTATACTATACTATACTATATTACATTTATACTATAATATACTATACAATACTATACTACACTTATACTATACTAAACTATACTATACTACACTTATACTATACTATATTACATTTATACTATAATATACTATACAATACTATACTACACTTATACTATACTAAACTATACTATACTACACTTATACTATACTATACTATATTACATTTATACTATATTATACTATACAATACTATACTACACTTATACTATACTAAACTATACTATACTACACTTATACTATACGATACTATATTACATTTATACTATAATATACTATACTACACTTATACTATACTAAACTATACTATGCTACACTTATACTATACTAAACTATACTATACTACACTTATACTATACTAAACTATACTATACTACACTTATACTATACTATATTACATTTACACTATAATATACTATACAATACTATACTACACTTATACTATACTAAACTATACTATACTACACTTATACTATACTAAACTATACTATACTACACTTATACTATACTATACTACATTTATACTATAATATACTATACAATACTATACTACACTTATACTATACTAAACTATACTATACTACACTTATACTATACTATATTACATTTATACTATAATATACTATACAATACTATACTACACTTATACTATACTAAACTATACTATACTACACTTATACTATACTAAACTATACTATACTACACTTATACTATACTATATTACATTTATACTATAATATACTATACAATACTATACTACACTTATACTATACTAAACTATACTATACTACACTTATACTATACTATACTATATTACATTTATACTATAATATACTATACAATACTTTACTACACTTATACTATACTAAACTATACTATACTACACTTATACTATACTATACTATATTACATTTATACTATAATATACTATACAATACTTTACTACACTTATACTATACTAAACTATACTATACTACACTTATACTATACTAAACTATACTATACTACACTTATACTATACTATACTATATTACATTTATACTATAATATACTATACAATACTATACTACACTTATACTATACTAAACTATACTATACTACACTTATACTATACTATACTATATCACATTTATACTATAATATACTATACAATACTTTACTACACTTATACTATACTATACTATACTATACTACACTTATACTATACTATACTATATTACATTTATACTATAATATACTATACAATACTTTGCTACACTTATACTATACTAAACTATACTATGCTACACTATAATATATTACATCTATACTATAATATACTATACAATACTATACTACACTTATACTATACTAAACTATACTATACTACACTTATACTATACTATACTATATTACATTTATACTATAATATACTATACAATACTATACTACACTTATACTATACTAAACTATACTATACTACACTTATACTATACTATATTACATTTATACTATAATATACTATACAATACTATACTACACTTATACTATACTAAACTATACTATACTACACTTATACTATACTAAACTATACTATACTACACTTATACTATACTAAACTATACTATATTACACTTATACTATATTATACTATACAATACTTTGCTACACTTATACTATACTAAACTATACTATGCTACACTATAATATATTACATCTATACTATAATATACTATACAATACTATACTACACTTATACTATACTAAACTATACAATACTACACTTATACTATACTATACTATATTACATTTATACTATAATATACTATACAATACTATACTACACTTATACTATACTAAACTATACTATACTACACTTATACTATACTATATTACATTTATACTATAATATACTATACAATACTATACTACACTTATACTATACTAAACTATACTATACTACACTTATACTATACTATACTATATTACATTTATACTATATTATACTATACAATACTATACTACACTTATACTATACTAAACTATACTATACTACACTTATACTATACGATACTATATTACATTTATACTATAATATACTATACTACACTTATACTATACTAAACTATACTATGCTACACTTATACTATACTAAACTATACTATACTACACTTATACTATACTAAACTATACTATACTACACTTATACTATACTATATTACATTTACACTATAATATACTATACAATACTATACTACACTTATACTATACTAAACTATACTATACTACACTTATACTATACTAAACTATACTATACTACACTTATACTATACTATACTACATTTATACTATAATATACTATACAATACTATACTACACTTATACTATACTAAACTATACTATACTACACTTATACTATACTATATTACATTTATACTATAATATACTATACAATACTATACTACACTTATACTATACTAAACTATACTATACTACACTTATACTATACTAAACTATACTATACTACACTTATACTATACTATATTACATTTATACTATAATATACTATACAATACTATACTACACTTATACTATACTAAACTATACTATACTACACTTATACTATACTATACTATATTACATTTATACTATAATATACTATACAATACTTTACTACACTTATACTATACTAAACTATACTATACTACACTTATACTATACTATACTATATTACATTTATACTATAATATACTATACAATACTTTACTACACTTATACTATACTAAACTATACTATACTACACTTATACTATACTAAACTATACTATACTACACTTATACTATACTATACTATATTACATTTATACTATAATATACTATACAATACTATACTACACTTATACTATACTAAACTATACTATACTACACTTATACTATACTATACTATATCACATTTATACTATAATATACTATACAATACTTTACTACACTTATACTATACTATACTATACTATACTACACTTATACTATACTATACTATATTACATTTATACTATAATATACTATACAATACTTTACTACACTTATACTATACTAAACTATACTATACTACACTAATACTATACTAAACTATACTATACTACACTTATACTATACTATACTATATTACATTTATACTATAATATACTATACAATACTATACTACACTTATACTATACTAAACTATACTATACTACACTTATACTATACTATACTATATTACATTTATAGTATAATATACTATACAATACTTTACTGCACTTATACTATACTAAACTATACTATACTACACTTATACTATACTATACTATATTACATTTATACTATAATATACTATACAATACTATACTACACTTATACTATACTAAACTATACTATACTACACTTATACTATACTAAACTATACTATACTACACTTATACTATACTATACTATATTACATTTATACTATAATATACTATACAATACTTTACTACACTTATACTATACTAAACTATACTATACTACACTTATACTATACTATACTATATTACATTTATACTATAATATACTATACAATACTATACTACACTTATACTATACTAAACTATACTATACTACACTTATACTATACTATACTATATTACATTTATACTATAATATACTATACAATACTTTACTACACTTATACTATACTAAACTATACTATACTACACTTATACTATACTATACTATATTACATTTATACTATAATATAGTATACAATACTATGCTACAATTATACTATACTAAACTATACTATGCTACACTATACTATATTACATTTATACTATAATATACTATACAATACTATACTACACTTATACTATACTAAACTATACTATACTACACTTATACTATACTATACTATATTACATTTATACTATAATATACTATACAATACTATACTACACTTATACTATACTAAACTATACTATACTACACTTATACTATACTAAACTATACTATACTACACTTATACTATACTATACTATATTACATTTATACTATAATATACTATACAATACTATACTACACTTATACTATACTAAACTATACTATACTACACTTATACTATACTATACTATACTATATTACATTTATACTATAATATACTATACAATACTTTACTACACTTATACTATACTAAACTATACTATACTACACTTATACTATACTATACTATATTACATTTATACTATAATATACTATACAATACTTTACTACACTTATACTATACTAAACTATACTATACTACACTTATACTATACTATACTATATTACATTTATACTATAATATACTATACAATACTATACTACACTTATACTATACTAAACTATACTATACTACACTTATACTATACTAAACTATACTATACTACACTTATACTATACTATACAATATTACATTTATACTATAATATAGTATACAATACTATGCTACAATTATACTATACTAAACTATACTATGCTACACTTATACTATACTAAACTATACTATACTACACTTATACTATACTATATTACATTTATACTATAATATAGTATACAATACTATACTACACTTATACTATACTAAACTATACTATACTACACTTATACTATACTATACTATATTACATTTATACTATAATATACTATACAATACTATACTACACTTATACTATACTAAACTATACTATACTACACTTATACTATACTATACTATATTACATTTATACTATAATATACTATACTATACTATACTACACTTATACTATACTAAACTATACTATACTACACTTATACTATACTATACTATATTACATTTATACTATAATATACTATACAATACTTTACTGCACTTATACTATACTAAACTATACTATACTACACTTATACTATACTATACTATATTACATTTATACTATATTATACTATACAATACTATACTACACTTATACTATACTAAACTATACTATACTACACTTATACTATACTAAACTATACTACACTTATACTATACTATACTATATTACATTTATACTATAATATACTATACAAAACTATACTACACTTATACTATACTAAACTATACTATACTACACTTATACTATACTAAACTATACTATACTACACTTATACTATACTATACTATATTACATTTATACTATAATATACTATACAATACTTTACTGCACTTATACTATACTAAACTATACTATACTACACTTATACTATACTATACTATATTACATTTATACTATAATATACTATACAAAACTATACTACACTTATACTATACTAAACTATACTATACTACACTTATACTATACTAAACTATACTATACTACACTTATACTATACTATACTATATTACATTTATACTATAATATACTATACAATACTATACAACACTTATACTATACTAAACTATACTACACTTATACTATACTATACTATATTACATTTATACTATAATATACTATACAATACTATACTACACTTATACTATACTAAACTATACTATACTACACTTATACTATACTATACTATATTACATTTATACTATAATATACTATACAATACTATACTACACCTATACTATACTATACTATATTACATTTATACTATAATATACTATACAATACTATACTACACTTATACTATACTAAACTATACTATACTACACTTATACTATACTAAACTATACTATACTACACTTATACTATACTAAACTATACTATACTACACTTATACTATACTAAACTATACTATACTACACTTATACTATACTATACTATATTACATTTATACTATAATATACTATACAATACTATACTACACTTATACTATACTAAACTATACTATACTACACTTATACTATACTATACTATACTATATTACATTTATACTATAATATACTATACAATACTTTACTACACTTATACTATACTAAACTATATACTATACTAAACTAATACTATACTAAACTATACTATACTACACTTATATTATACTAAACTATACTATACTATACTATTTATAATAATACTACTATACAAATAAAGCAAGGGTGAGATTAAATGATTAAATTCTAAATAAATTGGTTTAATAAGGTAATGTAAGCTTTGTGGAAAAACTGAATGAATATGATGCTTGGACTCTTGTACACCCTCATCATTGCTGCAGAGGTAATGGCTGGATCTCGTGCAATTTTTTTTTATCAATAGCAACATCAATATCTTTTACACAGATATGTGAAATAGGTTACCTATACTATGGAACATGCAAATAAGAGGCCTACAAACAGTATAGTGATGATATTTACACAAATAATCCCAGGTACATGCTTATTCCCTGCACTCAGTTCAGTTTAAATGGGATTGTGCAATCTGAGGTGAGGCAGAGCGTCTGCACTTTATTATGCCTTGCCGGAAATTACAGCCAAACTCGATTCGAGCAATTTTGACAATAAAAACAATGATAATTATTAAGAACTATTAACACAAATCAGAGAGAAAAAAAGCTTAGTTTATATATGTATATAAGGAAAAATTTCACAATGATAGCAGATTTTTTGTTGTTGGAATATGTTCATAATGCTTCTACTTTCCAAACATTCTCTATATTACATATGCTTATATATTATATCTATATCTATATGTATATATATCACAATATATGATATTTTTATCTTATCGCCCACTACCAATATAAGCCCATGTTCCTCATCAATTTCTTATTCAGACTGCTCGTTAAGATTCGAACCCCTTGTGACAACAAAAGCACTTAATTACACAAATTGAGAAAGAAAAGTTAGATTCTTACTTGACTTTAAAGTCATCAGCAGCCAGTTTGCCGTTATCGAGCTGTAGCAGGATGCGAGCGTTATCCATTATCATTTCTTTTATCTGGAGAGTGAAATGAAAACATGTACACCATATATCACAATAATACAGACAAAACAGTGTTGTGTAGAAAAGAACTATATATATATATATATATATATATATATATATATATATATATATATATATATATATATATATATATATATATATGACTGTTTAAAAGTAAAAGTTTCAATGATAAATTGATAATAAAAAACTGCGAATTGCTGTGGTGTGAGATGTATGTACTTCTTCGGCTCATGTAGGTAAGTAATAAATAAGTTTTTAGGGTGCAATCACCAAATGTAGGGTGTAGGCACATTATTGTTATTCTACCTTTCCTTCTTTCACTTCTGCTTCATTTCTTTTCTCTGGCTAGGTATTCTATGGGAGCCCCCTAAAACTGTCTTATAAAATGTTGTAAAATTTGGCATATTAATTGGGGATGGTTCAAGATCCCCTGGTGGTCTAGTGGTTAGGATGCGGCGCTCTCACCGCTGTGGCCCGGGTTCGATCTCCGGTCAGGGAACCAACCCCAGCCACTCTCAGTGCCGGTCCCAAGCCCGGATAAATGGGGAGGGTTGCGTTAGGAAGGGCATCCAGCGTAAAACATGTGCCAAATCAAACGTGCGGAGGATCCGCTGTGGCAACCCCTAACGGGAGAAGCCGAAAAAAAGTTTAATTGGGGATGGTTCAAGGACATTTTTGAAAATATTTGGGCTTAATGCTCTCAATTCTCAGTTCATTTGGAAGTATGTTTATAGTCATAACCTTTGAACCATATTTCCAAAATGTAAATCCAGCCAGGCATCTCAGCAGGCTTGGAGTGAGATACGGTTAATGCAGCTTAAGTTTCTTCAGGGCAATGAACGGTATGCATCCACAAATGCTTGACTTTTTCCGTCTCTTATATTAATTAATTATTTACTAAAGTGTTCCCGGAATTCCCTAGAGTATTGTGAATGAAAGCATACCAACAACTACAATTCAAGTGTACTTTCTTTTGCCATCAATTTTATTTTCACTAAGAACTAGAAGACTCCTGTTTCAGCATGACAAAGCCCCTGTGCACAAAGCCAACTTCATGAAGATATATAGATATGCATTTGGAGTTTGGAGTTTGGAGTGAAAGATCTCCTGCTATAAAGCTCTGACCTCAAACCCTATTGAACAGATATGGAACACTGACTGCACCCCAGACCTTCTCGCCTCACTTACATCAGTACTTGACTTTACTAACACCCTTGTAGCTGAATGAGCACAAATCTCCACAATCACACTCCCGAATCTAGTGGAACATCTTCTAAGAAGTGAACTGGTGACTAATTGTGGAATGGGATGTTCAAGAAGTACATAAAAAATCTTATAGTGAGGTGTTTGTCTATTTAGTGTTTCAGAATTGATTTCAATAAGACTTGTTCCTGTATTTAAACTATCATGTAAAACACAGCCCCAGGTCTCCTTGACACATTTGCATGAGGATTAGGTTCTCGTTTAGGTGTGGCCAACTAGCATGCCGGTAACGCTCTTGTGCTGTGTTCTTCTAATACAATAAAAATAAAACCTAAGGGGTTTTAGATTGACACTAAAGGGAAAACGTTTACTAGAAGTTCTGATTTTATAAAATCACTTTGGTACTGCCGACACCAGAACTGTAATACAGTATAGAGTGAGTGTTCAAGACCTAATACAGTCATAACAGTAAAGTCTACAGCTGTTTTTCTGTCAAGGCTTCATTAAGAGACAAGAGAAAAAAAAAGTAGGAGATTATATTATGCATTGGTGTCAGTTTAAATCCCAGGACCACCAAGCTGCCATTGGAGAGGCTTTGAGCAAGAGCCTTAGAGTCGACTGCTCAGATTTATAAATGAGCGGATTGTAAGTCGCTCTGGATGGACGGTCATAACATATTTATAATAAAAATATGTGCAATACATATATCTTATTTTATTTATTTTTATTTTTGTATAAAAAAATGTGCAAATGGAAGCTTCTGTCATTTCTATTTCTGATTCTCCATTTGATATATATATATATATATATATATATATATATATATATATATATATATATATATATATATATATATATATATATATATATATATATATCAGAAGTGTGAAGTAATGAAGTACAAATACTTCGGTAATAAACTTTTTCTGGTATCAGTACTTTAATACAGTATTTAACTTTTTCCTTTCACTTATTAAATTTTTTTTTCCACATATAAAAATCTGTACTTTCTTACATTCTCAAAACAGACTCGTTACTTTAGTTTTAATCCATTTGGTGAAATCAATATTTGATATCAATATTCTTTCTTCTAATTGTGTGTAATTCTGCCCATCAACCTGTTTCTTGTCATTGCACGACTTTTTCGATCTACCACTGGTGTATAATTTCCTGCCTCTCACACACCACAGACGTCTGAAGTCTGAGGTTAACGTGGATGAGACAGGGGGAGTCAGTGATGTAAACATGACTGAGTACAGAGACATCCCTGATCACATGATCATCATCATCTTTTCTCTGATTGTGTTTTATATGGTGGATGTTCAGTCTGGATACATTCATTAGATAACAACATTTTAAATACTTTTGTATTAATATATTAATATGATGTGAGGTCCAGTCACCAGCGTGACACTAAAACAGGAAGTAGTAATGACTACTTTTTACTTAAGTACATGTCAGAGTTTTACGGATAAGCGGGAGAAGATGATGATGATGACATGTCAGAGTCCAAAATACTACTTTACTTTAACTTTACCAGAGTCTTTTAAAACACGAGTACTTGAGTGAAGGATACACTCACACACACACACACACACACATCTAACATAATTTCTTGGGTTTGAAATGAACCCCTACACTGTATACATACTGTACATCCAGAACAAATGTACAGGTGTCAGCTGAACACTGTAATGCAATCCAACACTATTTTTCCCAATTCTACATTTTAAGTGTGGTTTTAAGGGTTAATTCACTGTTTCTGTTAATATACAGTAACCAAAGCAACCCGTCCCTGCTCCGATTCTAATGATATCTGCCTTCACTTTCATTTCGGATAGTTCCTTGTGGCTACATGACCTTGAAATGTTGGGATCGTTGATGTGTTCACTAAAAAAAAAAAAGCAAATAATCCCTACTTTATAAGGTGTGCAAATGCTTCAGGTTATTTCCAGATTATTTTCAGTATTTGATCTTATTGTTCAGTAAAGACAGATTACTCAGTAACTACAGAAACACTAAGAGAAAAGGAATGTGAGGAATGTAAGGCTTTCCAACACTTCCTGTGAGTTTACAGAGTTTATATACCTCGACGAAACACTGTTTAGACCAGAAAATTATTCTTTGAATTTCTCTAAAAATATCAATTATGAAAATCGATTAAATCAGTTGTTATTTTGTTTGTACATGTTCATTGTCTTTGGTTAATGCACTCATTTAAATATCATTACATTGTACTAAAAGGCACTATTCCTGGTTGTTTGGGTGGGACTGAGAAATGTACATATTTTGTAACTTTAATATTGTCTGAAAAGAGAAAAAGCACATACAGTAACTATGATTAGTTTATTTAGTTAGGGTTTAAATATACTGTAGATTAATGTAGGCAGAAGAGACATACAGGATTAAAGGTGCAATAGTTGATGAAGGCCATTCAATCTTTTTTTTTGCGTTTTGAAAAAAATGCCAGTTTTCTTTGATTTTTAAGAATTTTATTACAATACAGCAAATCAATTGCAACAAATTTTCCATCTTGTATTTGGAGATATTCTGACTTGCACATCTTAGATTATAAATCATGGGAGTGTTTTTTTTTTTTTTTCACAATTCCAACAAATGTACATCTTGAATTTTATAGAAATATGAATATGCACATTCTAGATATCATTTCAGAAATTGCTTTTTTTCTTGCCATTGCAACACATGTCCATGTCCTTATATTTTATAGATATTATATGTACATTATATGTATGTATGTATGTATGTATCTGTAATATTTGCATTATTTTATATGTACAGAATTAGTCTTGAAATGCTTTTATGCAATTGCAACACACGTGCATCTTGTATTTTAGATCAATTATTACTTGCACACCCTTTGTGTGTGTGTGTGTGTGTGTGTGTGTGTGTGTGTGTGTGTGTGTGTGTGTGTGTGTGTGTGTGTGACTTTATCTTCCTCACCTGGTCTTTCAGGGTGGAGATGGTCCTCTCATAGCCGCTCCAGTCTCTCTGTCCGGCGGCGCGCTTCTCCGTTAAAACCTCCTTAATCTGCGCCTCCAGTCTACTGTTGGCTTCCTCCAGCAGTCTCACCTGGCACAGGTAATCCGCCAGGCGCTCGTTCAGCCCGCGCATCGTCTCCTTCTCCTCTCCGGGATGCATTGCGTCTCCGGTGCCGTTAAAAGGCGCACTGAACCGCAACGGGCTGCGCGCACGACCCAGACGCGCCTCCGCGCTCAGAGAGGATGCTCGGACTTCGCGTGACATTCTCACGGATGCTGCTGCTTATAATAATAATTATAATAACTGTAATAAAAATGATGTAGGTGAGGAGGGATGCGCGCGTGTGCGGAGCTCTGGACGTGCGCTTTTGACGCAAGGCTGCACGAGCTGGCCAGACGACTTACCTGAGCGATGGGGGTATTTATACGCACACTCCCACCTGTGATGCTTTGCTTTGTCGTGGGGCGGTGGCTGGTCTACTCTTCAGCGCAGGGCATTATGGGTGAACACACATCAACTCTAAAAAAAAAAAAACACTTTCTGTTGCAGAAAAAGGATCATAAGTATATTGCATGAATGGTTAAACACTTTAATATGAAACAAGCGTTTATTTAAGGGTTGTGGAAGTATTTTTTCTGTCTGAGGACAGATCTATATATTAAGTTTGATATGTCTTTTTTAACTTTACAGTCCAATGTGCAATGTGCAATGTTTTATCCTGCCACTAGAGGGAGATATTAAACCACTCATTAGTGTAGTGTCCAACCTTAAAACATATCCCCCTTATTCTTCTTTCATCACTCATTTATTTATTTATTTTCAGGAAATTTATTTTCTGGCATTATTTTGGGATGTAGGATGAAACTGGAAAACCCTGAGCAGAACCTACATCAACCATGGTGGAATGTGGGAACATCCACACAAAACTTTGAGCTCAGGGTCGAATGTGGGACTCTGGAGCCACGTTGTGAGAAACTGCGCCAGTTTTTTTTCCTCTCACAATTACTGTATAGATCTTCTTCATATTTATTCTTTAGCACACTGAACAGTCCTAAAAGGTCTGTTTTGGCTTCTCTATCACCAGCCACAAATTCCAGCTCCCCATGATAGATCTGCAGACATTACCAAGACAATTGGGAGATACAATCTCCTTACCCCCAGTGTCTCTATCCTCTGGAATGTGTCATGCGAAACTTATGAGAACTGGCCAGAGGCAATAGTAGTAAAGTCACAATAGTAGTGGTAGTAATTGTGTGCTCAGCCTTGTTCTTCAAAGCATTCTTCTGCTCACCTTAAGTCTGTCTATATCAGGAAGGAGTAACGTTTATGACACATACGTATCATAAACCATTCAGGGTTAAAGCCTATAGATACACATTTTCATAAAACACACAGAGACACTCGCTACAGGCAGGCAGATACTTATCTATCATGCAGTAATGTCAGATAGGCCAAAACATGTATTCTGCAGAAGGACAATGACCCCAAACATACAGCCAATAGTGTAGGGCAGAACAAGGAATCCTGGAAATTTTGGCCCCACAGAGTCCTGATCTACACACCAATGAGTCTGTCTGGGGTTACATGATGAGACAGAAGTATCTGAGGCAGCGTACATCTGCAGAAGAACTATGGCTAGTTCTCTCAAGTGTTTGGAACAACCTACCTGCTGAGTTCCTTCAGAAACTATGAAAGTGTACCTTGAAGATGCTGTTTTCTAGGCAAAAGGTGATCACACCAAATATTGATTTGAATTTGACTTTTAGCATTCTTACATCCTTAACAGCATTTTTAACAAGTGCCTAAACGTATAATACAAATATAATATGTTGCATGCAAGAGGATCAAGTCTGCATTCTTAAAATCGACTTATTTCCTTTATCCTGTGAAATTAATGCTATCTAAACACGTTCACACTTTAACACTTCACCACAGCTCAGTTACACCACAGGACACATAAACGTCACAAACGCAAACACACACCAGCACCAAGCATATGGTTCGAGACACTAATCAGACCAACAACAAATATAAAGTCATCAATACCATCAAACCAATGCCATTATAGACCACTAGGTATTGAGGTGTAGTATGGAATGTAGAGGTCGGCTTACTCGTGTCCAGTGTTTACAAATTCCATTCCAGAGGTCCAGAGGTCCTTGTATGGTTAAAACACACATTTATCAACTCCAGTTTCCACTATTTATTTCAAGCAGAAGGAATCCTGCTTGTGACTGGAGAATAGTGGTTGACATTCTGAAAATAACCAATACACCCCTCAGACTAGACTTAATGGTATGGTCCCGCAGTGTACTAGCTGTCATCATCTCTGAACTCACATTGCCCTGGGAAGATTCTTTTTTGGTGAGGTACACTTGAGGAAAATTTCCAGATAAGCAAAGCTTTACTCAGATGCTAGGGAGATACTGGAAGGTGAAACGTTCACATTCTCCCTGTGGATTTCATGAAAAATCTTCACAAAGCTGATGAACAAAAGCTGAGAGCAGCTACTTGTTGAGGGTGAAAAAGGAACGCCATTTAATTGGGCTCTAAAATGGGTAGTCAGATACAGAAAGGGTGCTCCTGGGACACCAAAGTATAATGCTGAGCCCTCTGGAGAGGCAGTGAGCTTACTGTGATAAAAAAAAACCCTCTAAGAATCCCAGTGTAGCGTCAGCCACCAATGTCTGCAAATAGTTGAAAAGCTGTGAAACACATAAAGGACAATGAATTTATTTTTGCATTAATTGTACCAGTGGGATTAATAGTCACTAATAGTTGATTAATTATTTAATAATTAATTAATAGTTGATAAATTCAATAAAACAGGTTACATAATGGACATCCTGAACGGTCACCCAGATCAGGCTGGGTCCCCTTTAGAGTCTGGTTCCTCTAAGCTTTCTTTTAAATACTGTCTAAGGTGGTAGTGTTGGGAGTAGACTTCAGATCTGAAGGTTGTAGGTTCAAATCTCAGTCACACCAAGCTTCTGGGCCCCTGAGCAAGGCCCTTAACCATATAGCTACTCAGTTGTATGAATATGATAAATGTAAGTTGCTCTGGATCAATGGTGGACGAAGTATATGTATGTGAGCTACGAGCTACACTCTGTAAAATATTACTCCAGAAAAGTGTCACTTTAAACTTTCACAAAGTACAAAAGCATTTGCCTTCATATGTACTTAAGTATCCAAAGTACTATGATTTATTATGGCTATAATGTTCCTATTATCATTTTTATCACAAGACTCTTTACTTAATCAACTCAGTTTATGTGTAAAGACTCGAATGCCACTCTTAATACACCAATCTATTAATAAAATGAGATTAATAGGTCAAACACTGATTGATATCTATTACAATTATCATGAGCCCAAAACCTTCTTTTTGAATAACATTATTTTTTTTCAACTTAAAAAAATTAATCGCACAAATCAGGCCACAGGTGTTGTGGCGAGTTTGAGTCAGGAAATTCTTCCATCATTTATTATTCTCTAAATGTTCTGCTTGCTGTTAAACTGTATGTTGGTGATCAGTAGATACACCAAGCGCCAATCAGAACATGTTCGAAACAGAGCGTGTGCTCGACCCTGATTGGTGGATTGCTGCATAATTGACCAGTTAAGTTTTTATTCACTTATAAATGAAAAGGTTTTTGCAAAATGTAGTTGAGTAAAAAGTGAGACATTTGACTTTAAAATGTAGTAAAGTCTCCCCTAATGGAAATACTTCAGTAAAGTACAGATACATGAAAAAGATACTTAAGTACAGTAACTATCTACATTTACTTTATTACTGTCAAACACCTCTCTGGATAAGTGCACCTGCCAAATGCCTTCAATATAAATGCCTCAGAAAGTTTATCCTCACCATAATCTTCTCTGGTTTGCTCATTAGAGATACATTTATAGAAATCTAGGATTTAAATTTGACATGCTCAGTCTATTCTTAAAAGTGATGTCAATAAAATAAAATTGAATTGAATTGAAACGCATTGAATTGAATGGTTTTGGAGATGAACATGTTTCTCTGACATTTGGCATCATCTTTTCAGAAAAATATCAATATTCAAGTATGGAAATCGATTGACACATTTAGTCCAAAGTGCTTGAATTATATATTATATATAATTATAACGTGACCAGTTATTACCATGCTAGTTTTCTGATAGATTAGGAATTAAAATAAAAGGTGCTTTTACATGTCATGCATTACAGCACAATGAAACTCTTCTTCAAATATCCCAGCTTGGTTGGAAGCTGGGGTCAGACATGATACAGCAGCCATGGAATAAAGAGAGTTAAGGGAATTGCTCAATGGCCCAACAATGTTAGCTTTGCAGTGCTGGTACTTGAACCTCCAACCTTCTTCGAGTCTTAACCACTGAGCTACCGCTTCCCACTTCCTCACTTATGTACCATGAGAATAATGCTTTTGATAGTGAGCTTCAGCTAATGTTTCTTTCACATTTGTTGTTTCCTCGGTGAAAGAGATACTAATAATATGTGTTTATACTTTTCTCTTCTAAATTAAGAGAAGAATTTCACCATCTCTTTATGCTATACAGTGTCTACACACACCTCTTTTTTTTTTTAGGTTTTCTTGTGTGTCATTTGAGTTCATTGTGCTTATTTGCACCTCATAACTGTTTTGTTTTTTTATGCATGTTGTAACTCCTAGTTTGTTTTGTCGTTGCTCTGTTTTCCATGTGTAGACGTTGCTTACATATTCCTGAATTTATTGCTGTTGCTCTGCCTGTGTCCTTAACCATCCTGTCTGTTCAGAGAACAATTCCTGGAAAGTCCTTCATAAATTTTACTTAGCGGTCGCATCCTACTACCTCTGGCTGTCATAAATTACAATGTGTTTTATGTAGCGTGAGCTATATTTGAATCCGCAGATGTAATAAATGGTAATGTTCTTCAGTAAATCCAAATTATTTTGTTGCTTAGATAATGTCTCTGTTTTGTTTCGTTTTTTTTATTCTGTACAAGCCTGGCACGGATAGAACCACAAAAAAAGTGGGAAAATCAGACATGATGTATAAGATTAGACTGATTTGTCCTTAACCAGAGCCAGAACAGGAAATGTGAGCATTATGGTGTCCATCTGTATGTCCTTATCTGCCCTATGGAAAAACAACAGACCTTTCAAGTGGCTAAAAAATAAATGGAAAAATCTTATTAATCTCACTTAGACCGTTTAGTTGCAAGCTTCGCTTCCTTGGCATGGAGGATTAAAGAAGTAGGAAGGACAAATCGTTTTCTTCTTATTTATTAAATTTTTTCTGCAATGATATGTTTTGTATCGTGTCCAGGGTTGTGTTGGATTAATAGATGTACAGTAATGTTAAAAATTCTTTCTCATATATTTGAGTTACAATGTTTTTTCCCCTTTAAGTCAGACCACACCAAAATTTCTTTCTCCCTATGGTAACTAGCATCCTCATGCTAATAAAGAAATAAAATAAAACTAATATTATTGAAATATGTTACTCAGTCTTATCGATTCCTCTTTGATCGTCAGGCAATTCAGATCAGCCAATAGTTTTTCTGCAGACTGTAAGCTCTATGTTTTGTCCTTTGAATTTGAGTCCCAGGATGACTAAGTTGTCTGTGTTTAAACTAAAGCTATTAGCAGTGAGAGCTGTTCTCTATTGAAAGCCTACAAAAATAAATTGTCCTTATCTCAATGTATAAACACACACACATTTATTTGAACGCAATGAAACGCACTTGTATGTAGATATTACCACACACAAGCTTCCCAGCTCCATCCAAAAGCCCCTTAATGAACGATTCTCTGTTGTTTCCAACATGAAGATACACACTTCAGTGCTCAGAAAAGCTCCATCAAGCACTAACTTTCACAATATTCACCAGGGAACACCACCAATATCTTTATTCATATTCTCAATAAAACACCACCTACACTAACAGTTTCCAGTATTTTCTATCAAAAACCTCCATTCGCCACCGATCACCAACATTCACAAGCAATTTTTATCATTTAACAGTAACTTTCTCCATCAAATGCTCGCTAGCACCAACTGCGCCACCTATCTGTCTTTATCATACACCAATAAAAACATGAACATTTACAAACATTCTCAAACAATAAGCAATTAAAGATCCGTAAATGTACCAATTCAATACTATTTTATTTGTAAAGCACTTTTAACAATACACATTTGTCCTTAAAAAACCGTGAGAGGAGCCAGACACAAAAGGGACCCCATCCTCATCTGGGTGACACCGAATGTCACTTCATTATAGTTCCATCATTGTTGAGTTTATTGATTTTTCACTGATGGAGACTCCAATGCAAAAACTGTTCATGGCAATCGAAGCAATACGCCATTGTAGCTATTGTTTACTTTTAATAACAGGCCAAATCGTCATGGTTCTTGAGTTTAACCCTCCACAGTAACCTCATGGATCTTTAGGCTGTTCATGTGGAACCATACTCAATAGCAACGAGTGGTGCACAGTTATAGAGAGGAAGAACATAGACAACAGAGAAAAACATAGCTTATTATGTAGACTTTTTGTTTTGTATTAATTATGGACACAAAGTACAAACCATTCTAATGTCTAATTATGATTTAGTAAAATAAATACAGCTAATCATGTAATAATTCAGTTTGTATTAAATGCTTAATGTTTATCTGAATTGTCTAGGTCTCAATTCAGGTCTCACCACAGACCTATAAACTTTCCCTTTCATTTTTGCAGATACTCTTCTATCACAAATCACTCCTGTCACTCTTCTCCACCCACTCCACCCTGCCTGCACTCTTTTCTTCACTTCTCTAACACACTCACTATTACTTTGCACTGTTGACCCCAGGTACCTGAATTCCTCCACCTTCTCCAGCTCTTCTCTCTGCAACCGCACAACTCCACTGCCCTCCCTCTCATTCACACACATGTATTCTGTCTTACTCCCACTGAGTTTCATTCCCCTTCTCTCCAGCGCATATTTCCACCTCTCCAGGCTCTTCTCAACCTGCTCCCTACTCTCACAACAAATCACAATATCATCCGCAAACATCATAGTCCAGGGAGACTCCTGTCTAACCTCGTTCGTCAACCTGTCCATTACCACTGCAAACAGGAAAGGGCTCAGGGCCGATCCTTGATGCAGTCCAACCTTCACCCTGAACCAGTCTGTCGTTCCTACTGCACACTTCACTGCCGTCACACTGTCCTCATACATGTCCTGCACCACCCTCACATACTTCTCTGACACACCTGACTTCCTCATACAATACCACAACTCCTCTCTTGGCACCCTGTCATACGCCTTCTCTAAATCCACAAATCCACAATGCAATTCCTTCTGTCCTTCTCTATACTTCTCCATCAACATTCTTAAAGCAAATAAGGCATCTGTGGTGCTCTTCCTCGGCATGAAACCATACTGTTGCTCACAGATGGTCACCTCTTCTCTCAGCCTGGCTTCCACATAACTTCATTGTGTGACTGATCAACTTAATTCCCCTGTAGTTACTGCAAGACTGCACATCTCCTTTATGTTTAAAGATCGGTACCAGCACACTTCTTCTCCATTCCTCAGGCATCTTCTCACCTTCCAAAATCCTGTTAAACAATCTGGTCAAAAACTCCACTGCCATCTCCCCTAAACATCTCCACGCTTCTACCGGTATGTCATCTGGTCCAACCGACTTTCCACTCTTCATCCTCTTAATCGCTGCTCTCACTTCCTCCTTACTAATCCTATCCACTTCCTGCTTCACCAACTCCACATCATCCAACCTTCTCTCTCTCTGATTTTCCTCATTCATCAGCTGCTCAAAATACTCCCTCCACCTTGTCAACACACTCTCCTCACTAGTCAAGACATTTCCCCCTCCATCCTTTACTGCTCTAACTTGCAGTACATCCTTCCCAGCTCTTTCCTTGGCTTTCGCCACATCCCTCTTAACCTGCTGCCGCATCTCCTTGTAATCCTGCCTACCTTTCTCATCACTCTGTCTATCCCAGTTCTGTTTTGCCAACCTCTTTCTCCTTATGCTCTCCTGCACTTCCTCATTCCACCACCACATCTCCTTGTCTTGCTTTCTATTTCCAGATGTTACACCAAGTACTTTTCTAGCTGCCTCCCTCATCACTCCTGCAGTAGTTGCCCAATCATCCAACACCTCTTCAACACCACCGAGCCCCAGTCTGACCCCTTCCCTGAACCTCACACTACACTCTTCCTCCTTCAGTTTCCACCATCTTATTCTTCTTTCAGTCCCCACTCTCCTCCTCTTCTTCTTCGCCTCCAAAACCATCCTACAGACCACCATCCGATGCTGTCTAGCTACACTGTCCCCTGCCAACACCTTACAGTCTCCAATCTCCTTTAGGTTGCATCTCCTGCATAGCACATAGTCCACCTGTGTGCACCTTCCTCCACTCTTATACGTCACCCTATGATCCTCCTTCTTCTTAAAATAAGTGTTCACCACTGCCATTTCCATCCTTTTAGAAAAATCCACCACCATCTGCCCTTCCACATTCCTCTCCTTAAAACCATACCTACCCATCACCTCCTCATCACCTCTGTTCCCTTCACCTACATGCCTATTAAAGTCTGCCCCAATCACCAATCGTTCTTTCCTAGGTACTCCATCTACCACTTCATCTAATTCACTCCAGAATCTTTCCTTCTCCTCCATCTCACAGCCAACTTGTGGAGCATAGGCACTGATGACATTTATCATCATCCCTTCAACTTCCACCTTCCCGATCATCACCCTATCAGAAACTCTCTTCACCTCCACTACACTCTTACTGTACTCTTCCTTCAGAATCACCCCTACACCATTTCTCTTTCCATCCACACCATGATAAAACAGTTTAAATCCACCTCCAAAGTTCCTGGCCTTACTCCCTTTCCACTTGGTCTCCTGAACACACAACAAATCCACATTTCTCCTCTCCATCATATCAGCTACCTCTCTCCCTTTACCCGTCATAGTACCAACATTTAAAGTACCAACCCGAACCTCCACTTTCCTACACTGCTCCTTTCCCTGCCGTCTCTGTAAACGTCTTCCTCCTCTCCTTCTCCTCCTTCGGCCAACAGTAGCCCAATTTCCACCGGTACCCTGTCGGCTAACAATACCTGTGGCGGTCGTTGTTAACCCGGGCCTCGACCGATCTGGTATAAAATTCTTATTTGTGATCCGCAAATTTGTTTTGGCACATGTTTTACGCTGGATGCCCTTCCTAACGCAACCCTCCCCATTTAACCGGGCTTGGGACCCACTAAGAGTGCACTGGCTTGTGCATCCATAATGGCTGGGTTCTTTTGTTCTCTGCTTCTAGGCACTTGAAAATAATCACATTTCACACCGCGAGAAACTGTAGTTTCTCAGGTAAACAGGTAGTGGTGTGTTGTGTAAGTGCATTAGAGGAAATATGTTATGTACTGATAAATGTAAGCATAAGCAGAAAAGAGATGGAAACTGATGATCCTGTAATGTCAGATCAGCAAATCAGCCAAATTGTTTAATCCCTAACTTTAGTGCCAATCTTTACAAAATCATCTTGAGAAACATTGCTTGTCTCAGCAACACCAATCAATAAAAAAATAGTAGGAAAAGTCCATTTAAATGAGCCGTTTTTTTTTAGCTCTTTGATGCCATTTTATGATTTTTCCTGTGTAGAAAATTGTGGTGAAACCACATCAGAATAAGAATCAGGTTTATTGGCCAAGTGAATTCGCACAAGGAATTCGGTTCCAGCTGTTTGTGACTCTCAAAGTACAGACATTAATAAAACTACATTCATCACATACAGTCTGTTAAATAACTCAGTTGATGTGAGTGTGTGATGGATGGAACACAATTTTACAATTTTCTTTGAAGTCTGGTTCCTTTTCAAGGTTTTTTCTTGGTTTGTGGGTTTGCGAATTAGTAACCACATTACTGAGCTCAACGCAGGTACCAGACACATTTTCATCAGAAATCCTAATTTTCATCAGAAATTCCCCACACTTATTTTTATCCACTACAAATAACAATTTTCAAGTTTCTCACAGTACGCGCAGTGTTTAACGCTCAACATTTATTTCATTACACACACAAACTGCCGCATATTATCATTCTATCTGGAACTATAAGTCATACGTTTTTAAGAATTATAAAGTGCATCTTATAAGTAATGGTTAATTTTGTACGGTTTCTTAATACCATATGATGGAACAGTGTGATATTGTGTGTCATGGGGCAAGAAAAAGGGAAAACATTTACATTGAGTAATGTAAAGCGAATCTCTGCGTGTGTCTAGGTGTGTGTATTTGTGTGAGTCAGACTGTGTCTGGGTGGGTGGGGGGATGGGGGGGGGGTTCTTAAACCTCATGATCTAATCTCACCTTAACAGGAAAAGTCGCTACTGAAAGGTTTCATCAGGCCAAAAAAATACAAACAAAGTCTTCATGTTCGAATACAAATGAGAAGCTCAAAAGTCGGAGTTGGAATGTTTAATAGTAATAATACAGAAGAGCTGTATTTGGTCATTTGGCATACTCATGCTATTAAAAAGCAGAAAACATTAGGGCACTATCATTTGTCAAAGTGAAATTTGTATTATAAATCAAAAGCATCATCTCTCTTTCTGTTCTGTTCCTGGCTTTTCATCCGGGTTCACAAACAAAACAAGATTCACACAAACTATCGCTGCGTCTGACGTTCGCAGATTTCATCAGAAGTGTTTCTGAGAAAAGCCGTTCTCATGATCAGGGGAAGTTGAAACTAAGCAGTGTGTGTCTGAAACGTACAATTTCCCACACATGACTCACCCACAGTTCCTTCTACACAGCTTTTTAGACAAATTAAAGTTTCCATGACATGCAATGATTAGTGAAACTTGTATCACATATACTACATGCACAGTGAAGTCATGTATACTGGGTTTCATATGGCCAAAGGCAATGGTTCTGTGCTGGTGACAATACAATTGTAAAAAGTCTTAGTAACCTTTACTAGTATTTTTAGTTAAAAAAGATCAGCAAAAATCACTTACTTAATGACTTGAAAAGGTTTATTTTTTTATTTTACATCATGATCAATTCAGATCAATTACATTTTATTTGTATAGAACTTTAAAAATCGACATTGTCCCAAAACTTTACAGAATTTTATAGTATGTATTTTAAATTCATATATTTGCCTCAAAGTTTATCAGCAATATGCAAGCCAATGGTGAGAAAAAACAAACAGAGACAATATAATAAATACATCTTGAGAGGAACCTGATTCAAAGTGGATCACATACAAATATCCATTCATTTATATGTTTTGTGTTCTAGACACAGTGTGACGTACTGTCTTCTATAACCATAGACAGTTTATCAGAATGTTGCTGATGGTTAAAGCTGCCTTAGCAAAATTTTTTTGATGATTCAGTTGTGGTATACATACTTTGTTCGCTGAATAAACTTCGGAGAAAGACAATTGGCCATGTGACTCCTGTCACAATTAATTACAGTTTTTCTCGGCTGCTTTGGAGCGTTTCTCAGATCAGGAATAAATTTCTCCAAACTACTTGTTCAACCTCCACATCATTTAGTCATTTGTGCTCATCATAAGGAAAATTTTTGTTGCTTTGATCAAATTGTGAATGCTTTTGTACATTTATTTAATGGATTGTGTTTAAGTGTCTGCTGTTTCCTGAATTATCAGTTGTTTATGTTCATGTTGATCAAAATATATTATACTGGTTTCACCTGAATAGTTTTAACTCTTAAAACATCTCAGCATCAGTTCATTTTATACGTCATTGAATGCAAAATAATTAAACCAGTTTTTGTAAATGTGACTTGAATTGATGAATTGGGCAGATGAATCTTGAATGTCACTAATGAATGATAGTGTATGGCAGCAGATCAACCAAAAATCAACTCTTTCTTTTCTTCTTTTGGCTTCTCCCATTAGGAATCGCCACAGCGGATCATCCGTCTCCATACCCCCCCTGTCCTCTACATCCTCCTCCTCGGGCTTCCTCTTTTCCTCCTTCCTGGCGGTTCCATCCTCAGCATTCTCCTACTGATATACCCCATGTCCCTCCTCTGCACATGTCCAAAACATCTCAATCTCAACTCCCTTACCTTGTCTCCAAAACGTCCTACATGCGCTGTCCCTCTAATAAAATCATTTCTAATCCTGTCCATCGGCGTCACGCCCAATGAAAAATCTCATCAACCAATAATCAACTAGTTCTCTAAAACAGGTCAAAGGTGAATCTTGTGAACCTTTATTTGGAGAGTGAATACAGACAGGGCAAAACAAATAATTATAAATTCTGAAAATGGATGAACAATTAAGAAATAAACACTTGTATTTAATGCAATCAAATAAATGAATTTGTGCTGCTGAAATTCATAGATGCCAAACAGAAGGAAGTGAAATTTTGTGCATTTTTAGTCACTATGACCAAAACCAAAGTTTATATCAAGAAATCCTGAAACTGTGCAGCATCATACTAACAACATTACTAAACATTTTGATGATTCTGTTTGTGAACAATGACAAAGGGACTTTTCATTCTGATGGGAATGAGATGTTTATTGACACAAATACTTACTTTTGACAGATGAACTTAGAATTTGGAGAAAGGTACAGGCTTTTGCAAGAAATGCAATGTTTTGTGCTGTTTGTACAAATTGTTTTAAGAAATGCACTTACTGGTTTGCAAATATTAAGAATGATTCAAGACATGCTCTAATGCAACTGAGAAAAACTGTAAATGAATGTACCAAAGCTTTTGCAATTTGTTCAAAGAATCAGAATCAGGTTTATTGGCCAAGTGTGTTGACACACACACACATAAGGAATTTGGTTCCAGCTGTTGGTGACTCTCAAAAGTACATACATAAATAACAGAATAAAAAAGAAGCAGCAAAAAATTGTTTTAATGACGTGCACAAGTGACTAAATGATTTTGAGGTTGAACAAGTTTCAAGAATTTCATTTCTGATCTGTGAAACGCTCCAAAGCAACTGGAAAACGGTTTCTTTTGTTGTGTAATGCGGTGTCACGGTTAATATTTTTTTTAGTGTTTTCCACATGATTGTATGAGTTTTCAAGAAACTTGTGGGGAATCAGTGAGTGTCATATTCCAACATACACTATATTTCCAAAAGTATTGGGTCACCTGGTCATAAATACGGTATATGATTTTTTAGCATCACATTCCACATTTAGTCCCAATTTGCTCTTATGATTCCCTCCACTCTTCTGGGAAGATGTTCCACTAGATTTTGGAGTGTGTTCATGGATATTTGTCTTAATCAGCCACAAGGGTTATATGAAATGCAGGTACTGATGTAGGTGAGGAGGCCTCGGTTGGAGTCAGCGTTCACATTCATCCCAAAGGTGTTCAGTAGGGATGAGATTATAGATCTATAGCAGGCTACTCAAGATCTTCCTCTTCAAAGCATGTAAACCATATCTTCAAGTAGCTTACTTTGTGTACAGGGGCATTGCCTTGCTGGAACAGGTTTGGGTTTCCAATTTCAAGTGAATGCAAAATTTTATTACAACATATCTAAAGACGTCCTGTACAACTGAGTGCCTCCAGATTTGTAACATTGTAACATTTTGGAAAAGAACCACATATAGCAGGAAAGTTCAGGTGTCCCAATACTTTTGGAGAAATAGTGTATATGTCAACCATGTGTCAATAAAGGTTTTATGGGTTTAAAAAAATTGTATGGTAATAACGGTACACTAGGTTCTATGTAGTATCAAGTTAATTAAATAAATAATCAAACGCTAATGCTAATCATTAAACCTACTGGATCATGAATGGAGACCATTAAGGTCAAATCCTATTAGGAAGTAAAAAGTTTTCAACAAAGGGAAAATTTTAACAGTACTGGAATGCAGAAAAAAAAAAAGTGATCACACTAGCTACTTCATAAACTTTCAAGGAAATCAAACAGTTCTAGCTGCCAAGATCCGCCTCCTGCTACACATTCACAAGGAAAAGGTGCTATTCCTGCCAGACGAAGAAACCTTTCAGGGAGGATCTCGCAGGTCCTGTATTCTAGAGCAGCGAGTCCTGAATTTCATCAGTAGTTTGCGTGCAGGTTGAGTGTACTGCCTGTTAGCTAGGCTGAGGATGATGGGTATAATGGCCATGCTGCCGATTCCCGTGCATGAGAGGATGATATTGAGGGAGGGGTTTCTCTCACTGTTTTCTCTGAGCAACATGACAGAAATATGCAGGTAGATGATGTAGGGCATCCAGCAGACCAGGAAGATGAGCGAGACAGCAGCGACGCACTTTGCGTAGCGCAAATTGAGGCGATGTTCCTGCTCCGAGGCTGTGCTGCGCTCTACCGAACGGCTAAGCTTACAAATGTCACGCAGTTGCTTTCTAGTAATCCAGAGAACTCGGCTTGTCATAGCCAGGATGGAGAAGATGGCAGGCAGGAGTATACCGTAGACTTCCAAGTAGATAAAGGTATCGGGAAAAATCTGTTTGTAGGAGCAATAATTTTCCTTATTGGGTGAGCTTTCTGAAAAGTTATGTCCACTTCCTGTTAATTCGCTCTGGTTATGTTGTTTCTCTGTCCATTTGTTCCACCCAAAGGCGGGTAAACTAGCATAGAGGAGAGGAGGAATCCATACAGTTAAAAGTGCAGCAGGGAAGCAGCGGTGTACCCAAAACTGGCTGTAGTGCAGCGGATGGACGATGCACAGATACCGCTCGTAGTGCACCATGACCAGGTTGAAGAGGAAAGACAGGAAGAGGAAATTGGGAAAGATGTGTACAAGCAGGCAGGTCCCAAAGTGAAGAGTTTGATTTAGCCCCATGCGAGGGATGAAGGGTAGAGCAAGGCCTGTGCAGAGATCTGCCACCAGCAGGCTCAGGAAGAGGTAGTTGGGAGTGTCATAGAGTTGCTTGTTGCAGACGATGCTCACGATGATGAGCAGGTTGGTGAGGATGATGATGGAGGACAATGGCAGGGTGATGAAAATAATAAGCTTCTCCTGCTCAATCTGGTCCACAGAGTTCATCATGGTGCTCAGGGCATCACACACTCACTCACTCCACTTATCCTGAGAAAGTCAGAGGTAGAAGAACGTTAACAAAGTGAATAAAATGTTACTACTCCTATATGAGTTTGTCATTTCAATAAATTGGTAAAATTGTAACAAACATGTACGGTTATGCAAAAATCGAACAATATGCTGCCTCTCATTGTTTAAAGGTATCAATTTGAATAAGGAATTTCCTGAGGACCATCTTCAAGAAGTAAAGGAATTGATGAAAATCATTATTTCTCTAGGACACTCAAGCCCAAGTAAAATACACCACAGCTTTTAATAAGATAGAAACTATGAACAGTTTGTGCATTATTAAAAGACATATATTTGGCTAAATTACATAAATAAAATGGCCAAATCAGGCAAACTCTTAGCTATGAAGAATACATATTAAAAATTTTAAAAGTAAAAGGTAAGCAATGTGCATAACCAGGTTACTATGTGCGTTTTTTCTGTTAAAAAACTGACTTGTTTTTCACTTGAATTTCATTGAATGCTATGTCACAATCAACATAGTAAAGGATTTGACATGATATGATCTTGGTGTCATTTCTAATGGTGCAATAAGCTGCAATTTTAGCAGATGGTATGTAGAGTTTAGTAACCCACTATATTTTCTGTAAAAATATTGTACATACCACAGTAGGCAAGTCATGGTTGATTTTAGCACACAACTCATGTCTCATGTATAAGATTAACAAAAGTTAATCAGTTAGAAAGGAAACAGACCTTCGGTCCTTTCTCTCTAATCTTTTTAAATCTTATGTAGTTACATATAAACTGATAACAATAATGTGATTACCAGTAATAATGTATATCGACCTGGCACGTGTACACAGTCAAGTTCTATTTTCCACACTTTTTACATTTCTGGCATAAAATGCCGACCCAAGAAAACCATATGGTTCAATATCAATGTGATTAAACTGTAATCTGTAGTTGGACAGTTTCTATGTAGAAATATGCACACACTTTAAATTGATGTCCAGTCGAATTGATGTCCAGTCAAACTAGACATACTCCTGTAATCCATCTGTAAGAGTTTGTACTGTAGATCCTCTGGAACTACTGTTTAGTGTATACATTGAGACCCTTACAATGTGGCCCCAAAATAAAAATTTTACATATAAGCTTATTTTTAACAGTTCACAGATCCCAGAGGTGAATTTGTATTAAATAATTTTCTTTTTAGAATATTGTGTGTCATTTTAGTAGCTCCAGTGGTTAAGGCGCTGGATTTCTGTTTGGAAGGTCGGGGGTTCAAGTCCCGGTATCGCCAAGCTGCCACTCTTGGGACCCTAAACAAGGCCCTTAACCCTCTGTGCTCCAGGGGCGCCGTATCATGGCCGACCCTGCGCTCTGCCCCCAGCTTTCAAGCAAGCTGGGAAATGCGAAAAACTAAATTTCACTGTGCTGTAATGTATACGTGACAAATAAAGGCTGTTCTGTGTCAAATTGTATTTTATTATTTATATTATTGTATTATGACATCTTGTCCTGCAAAGTAACAGATGGTTACTGGGCTGTACAAATGGCTTTTCAAGTGCTACCATTAACCAACATCCTACACTTCAATTGGTCCAGAACTGCCCGTTTAATTACCAGAACCTCCTAAATCAATCATATGTCCACTGTTCTTTATCATCTACAAAGGCTTCCTGTCAAATATCGAATACAAGATTCTGCTTCTCACTTTCAAAGCTCTTTATAATCTTGCACCCTCATACCTCTCTGACTTGCTTCATACCTACACCCCAAAGTGCACTCTCAGATCTTCCTCATCTGTTTCCTTCACTGTAGCTTTTGTCTGTTAAGTCCCTATGGGTTTAGGGCATTTAACTGGGCTGCTCCTCTTCTTACTCTTGGAATTCTCTTCCACAATCAGTACGAGAAAGTGACTGTCTGACCACTTTTAAATCATGCCTCAAAAGTTCAGATAAACTTTATCTGATTAATTTTAACAGTTAAATAGCTTTTGTTTGTTTGCTTTTATGATTTTACTCTACTGTATGGTGTCCTTGAGTGTTTTGTAAGGCGCCTTTAAATTAAATGTATTATTATTATTATTGTTACTATTAGATTAGATTAGATTAAATTATATTAGATTCCACTTTGTCATTGTGCATAGTACGAAGCCTAAATTGTTAGTATATGGAGTATATTATGTTACATAGTAATATATTAAGTGCAGGCATGCAGTAGTGAGTAGGTGAATAGAAACCACTAGAAAGCACAGTGCGCAACTATTGATGGTCATTGTGTAAAAGAATATAGTAAAAAATGCGCAGTGAGCTTCAGGTGACTTTAGAACAAATTGTGCGAAGAAGCAATTAGAGAATGAGGTACAAACAAAGTAGCATAGTAGTGCAAATGACACGCATGTAAACAGCAATAATAATGTACAGTCCAGTTTTTGAAACATAGATCAAAATGTACAGTTCAGTGTCTGAGATCAGTAAATATGCATTATATATATATATATTACTGAAGAGAGAGACACCAAGACACAACATAGATGAATATAATCAAAAACCACCTATCAGCACACCTTTTTTAATTAAATTCTATCTGCTAGTTGCTCAGTTACACACGTCCACGCGTTTTGATTAATTAAAGGAAATGCATGATTAATTAGACATTTTAATCAGACTTACTGACGAGCAACTTTAATGTCAAAAGGATGTATCTTTGTGTTCGTGTTTGCATTTGACCCCGGCGTGAATGATTAAAGGCACAGGCAGTCATTTCATTTTCTATGTAACAAATTCACTAGATACATTCTGAAATGCAGATTTTGCTACTGAAAAGACATGAACAGACATACTTTTTTTGGTTCGTACTACAAATTTGTTTCTGTTCAATATTTGTTCGTGTCAAGTTTCAAAGTTGAGTTTTACATACACACCATTCAGCAATACACAAATATTTCACATTTCTTTAGATTTGAATTGAAATTTTTTTGCAAAATTTCATGAACATGCCTGCATTATCTGCATTAAGCAGTTCTTTTACAGCCGAAACTATTATATTAAAAAATACAAAAAGGTTTACTGTGTTTTGTGTTTCATGTTTTTGGCAGTAAATTGCATCTTTAAAATGCATTCTACGTCTAATTTAAAGTATTCAGGTCTATTCTGTTTAATAAACACACAAGTAGAGTTTTGTAATAATAGCACATTATTCAGAAAAAGTAGCGTACTGTATAATTCAAGATGTTAATACATTTTATTTGAAGTAACAAACTAATTGATTTGAGCAGCATGTTTTCACATTTGTTTAATTTATGTATTTATATATTTTAAGTCTTTATAAATTTGCTTAATACTTTATACCTTACTCTAGCACCTTGCATTACGGCATTAGAGACAACAATGAAGAAAAAAGAAACCCTTACCCTTAATTTGTCTGTTGAGTCCCATATGTCCCTTTTGTCCTCCTCATCTCATCCCATGTCTGCACAGTTATTCTGCAGGACTGAGAACTGAGAGCTGAAAAGCTCAACTCAGCATCATATAACAGAGTTCAATGACTATTAAAGGAACAGTACACCTATTTCCGGTGTCTCAATAAAGGAAGTGAAAGTTGTAGAAATGTCTGCTGTAAACAGGATGCACATATTTATAACCAGCTTCTACAACTATGCAGAGGGCAAGAGAGAGAGAGAGAGAGAGAGAGATAGAGAGAGAGAGAGAGAGAGAGAGAGAGAGAGAGAGAGAGAGAGAGAGAGAGAGAGAGAGAGAGAGAGAGAGAGAGAGAGAGAGAGAGAGAGAGAGAGAGAGAGAGAGAGAGAGAGAGAGAAAGAGAAAGAAGGAGGGAGATTTGTATAGAGTATATGGAGGCACAGATGTGGCGATTAAGAATGCACATTATTTCCCACGACTTGTGGTGTATTTGACCTGAGCGGTTGATGTGTGTAAATGTTTTCCACTTTACAAAACCACAAAAATTTCATTTCCTTTCAAAAATGAATTAGTATTCATTTAAATGTGAGATGCTGTAACCATCACTTAAACAATACAGGTGGCGTTTAACAATAACTCGTCACCTTCTGGACAATATCTGGATTTAAAAGAAGTACAAAGTCGTTTCTTGTTTTTAAGATACATGTATGTTCCTTCTGTTTATATGCAACAAACTCTGTTAAAGACCTGATCTGTGGACAGATAAGTCCAAATTTGACAACATTTTTAACAGAAGAACTTCTGTCAGCAGTTGGTAGGAGGGTTATCATGGAATAGCCTTCCCGGTCACCACACCTAAATCGTATTGAACTGCTCTGGGATGAACTGATCCTCAAACACTTATATACATACACACTGTAGAAATATTTATATATATTATATTATATATACAGTAGTGTGGATTGCTCTGTTTTGATGTTATGTTCTGTAAAATGTTAAATTATTAACAAATAACAGTATATTTTCCCATTATATATAACATATATATATATATATATATATACTACCCCCTGAAAACTCCTGGGTAGGCTGGGCCATGTCTCAATTTACGATCTCTGTATGACACATGTCCATCGTAAGTCAGGGACTACCTGTATGTAGCTCTATCTGGTTCCTAGATACACAAATGATTTCTTTGTCACTGCCTGATGCATAATTAAAGAGCTCTTTTTGTACAAACCTTTTGTACTAAGAAGGCGAGTGCTAAATTACCATCTGTAACTCAATATTGACGTCTATGGAATCAGTGTAGATATCAAAATTAAATATTTCTGTGGATAATTATTCATTCTTTCACAATTCTATACAGAGTTATACATATTTGTACTGAAAAAAGTATATATATATATATATATATATATATATATATATATATATATATATATATATATATATATATATATATATATATATATATTTATATATATATATATACACACACACACACACACACACACACACACACACACACATATATACATTTTGTCCCAATATGCTGTTGTAACATCCTCCACCCTTCTGGGAAAAAGTTGAAGAAGTTTTACTGGATTTTGGAGGGTTCTTGTAGAGATTTGTGCCACAAGGGCATTAGTAAATTTGGGTGCTTTAGTAGGGTGTAAGTCTCTACAGCAGCCCACACAAGATCTTCCACTTTAACCTATGTAAAGCATATCCTCATTTAGCTCACCTTTCATAGGGGTATTGTCGTGCTAGAACAGGTTTTGGTCTCCTAATTGAAGTGAAGGAAAAATGCAATGTCACAACATATGACTGAAAAGGTCAGTGCAGAAATGTGATCTGCTGTGAGCAGTAAAGACTTTTCATTATAGCTGTTGCAGTCTATCTGTAAAATACTACAAATTAATAAATGATTTTGTGTTTTATTATCATGTCAATGAAATTTGTGGAATCAAGAAGCTGCCTGTTCCTGGGTCCTAATCGGCCGATTATTTATCTTAAATGTTATCCAAATTTAAAACTAGTGTCACAAATCTGAGTATGTTGAAATGAGTATTCCAAAGTTACCCCTAAAAGTGCCCACTGATCCTCACTGGAAACTTTAGACCGCCTACAGTTTCCAGTGGGGATCGATGGGCATTTTTTCAAACAATTACATTGCATTTTAAAGAGAAGTAAATAAACTGTGGGAAAAATGTATAAAAAAATAAAATTTACTGATATGCTATAATTCATATAAGTAATAATAAATTAATTAATATAAACCGCTACATTTGCATGGGGCTGCAATTGTCATGAACAGTTTTTATTCCATCAGTAAACACCTTATAACCTCAACAAGGATGGAACGGTAATGAATGGAATTTTGGTGTCACCCAGATGAGGATGGGTTTCCGTTTGAGTCAGCCTCTAAAGGTTTCTTCTTTATGCCATCTGAGGAGGTTTTTCCTTTAAAGCTGCTTTGGGACGATATCCATTGTTAAAAAATAATGGATTGGGAATAATGAAGTAAAGCTAAAGTGCAATAAGGAGATTTTTTAGCTGGAAAATTATTTTCTCTTTCGTTACATGACATTTTACTGTGTACTGTGTATCTGTGAGTCCCGTATCTTTGAGTTCACTGGGAATAATAAATATCAGAATTTTAAAATAAAAGAATCATACTAAGTGCTACAGATGGTAAAAGTGAGAAATTATGCTAAATATGGTACATTCTGAGAGTGTTATTTGTCCTTGGAATCATTTAGTCAACTTTTACCTCAGAATTTACAATATAGTACAGTATATACAGTATATCAGCCAATTTTACCAAACATACACACACCTACAAAAAACATCTCTTAGCTCAACCTTGGATACTGTTTGTCATTTGACTCACACCTCTATCTTTTCATATTAAAGCCTGACTGACCAGGTTTCTCAGGGACAGATGGAATGGAGGTGTTTTTGTCATGCAGGACAAACATATCTATCAGCCTGGGTGTCACAGGCACACTGTAGGACATTGTATGGTTCTCACCATCCCAGTGGTTTAACACTGTTACATTTTAATAGATCTAATTAAAATGCAAAATGTACATTTTATGGCGTGCGCATACACCTGTACACTGTAGGACATGCAGTGAAATGCATTTTACAGCCATCTGATGATGTAAAAACAGAATTTACTCACATATAATGCAGAGCAGAAACACTGTAAAAATATAATATAAATCTATAAAAGCTAGATGGCAGAAAAAGTATGGACTATATATATAAAATAAAATGCAGATATGTGCATTTGTGTATAATCCAGTGCTGTGCAACATCTTGCTGAGGGAGTTGCTGTGAATAAGCTTTAGTAAGTAGTTATAAATACTGAGTGATTCAGGTATATGTGATGTAGGTGGTGTTCAACAAATCCAAGGATTAGACTTAGGTGTTGTCCTTATTGAGGGCTCGAATGGAATGAAAATAAGCTCCTCATCATTCTCTTTTTGTTGGCCTTAAGGGAAAGGAAGTGCTTTCCTGCTTGCAACAGAGAGAAGAGACTTTTTTAGGATCTCTGACGTCCTTTACTAGCTTTCTGGCCTTGGTCTAGCTCAGTGATCTCTGATCTTACCTTTAGTCCCGGCATGCAGCCTTTCAGTAACCATGAACTATCTACTGTCCTTCTCTTCATACATTGCTAATTTAGTACACTCCACCCACACAGGCCACTCAGATGCTTGTTCAGTCCCTTTTCAGTTTTATATTGAACTCCTGCAACTTGCTCCTGGAAGGTCTTTTGAGGGACATTCGACTTCTTTTAACCTTTTTTGATTTTTCTGACTCCATGCCATTGCAATATATATCCTCACAAAACGTATAAAACACTAATGTAAACCTATTAAGTCAAAAGCAGTTCGCTGTAGACCAGGAACATTCCACAAGAGCTGCGGTTTTGGAGATGTTCTTACCCAGTCGTCTAGACGTCACAATTTGGCCCTCATCAAACGCCTTCAAAATCCTTATGCTGGCCCATTTCCTGTTTCTAACACATCAATTTCGAGGACAAGATGTTTACTTGCTGCAAAATAAATCCACCCACTAACAGGTGCCATGATGAAGAGATAATCAGTGTTATTCACTTCAACGGTCATAATGTTACAATGTCATGATGTAATGCCTGATTGATGTAAATAAATTGCAGTTATAACTATATCCCACAGAGTTTCATGCTAATGCTATTCTTAGTTTCTGTCTTAATGTACCAGTTTTAAAATACATTTAGTGATTGAAAGCTTACTTTTTGTAAGTTGCTTTGGATAAAGACTTGCCAAATGCCATGAATGTTCCCAAACCAGGCTGTGACGCATCCCCTCGATGCAGCAGTTGTACAAAACTTCTGACAGGACATTTAGGTGGAAAAGAATCCTATATTTCTTCTTCACCAGAGTGTTTATGTAACAGAAACATCCTGCATGATGTAGATGCCAATGCACTGGAAACTGCATACCTTCTCCACTGGGGCACATTAGACACGTGCCTATTTAGACAATATGTGCAGGAAATTGTACTGAAATTGGCTTTAATGACACATGAATAAGATGTCCAGAGCTTCAGATAATATGATTTCAGGGACCTGGGCTGAGTTGTGCTGGGTTGGTTAGAGTATTTTAGAAGTCCCCTGGGATTTTTTATACATAACTTTCTCAAAAATGGACAGAAGGGTATGAGAAAATCAATAAAGTGTTCAGCAGGCAGTTGGTCTGCAAACAGCAGATCTACAACTTGTAGATAAAGAGATAAGTGAAGAAACAGCTAAAGCGGTTTGAGCTGACAGTAGGGTTGCCAACCGTTCCTTAAATACGGAATCGTCCCGTATTTAATCCATAATAACAGCATTCCGTTTAAAAGTATTGTAATCTGCTGTTCCTAATAAACTGGACAGTGAGTGTCTTGCAAGGTCTTGCAAGCTGTGCAAATGTTGTTTAATCTTAAAAAATGTATATATATATATATATATATATATATATATATATATATATATATATATATATATATATATATATATATATATATATATACTGTATATATCACACCATCTGGACTGCAGCTAATCAGAACCCACTTCACCATACAATGACTCAAATAAAAAGGTGGAAGCTTAATGGTTTTTGGGTTGTTTTGGAGCAGGGAATTTGAAGACCTTTTCCAGAAAGTGAAAAGAAACCAACTAAACCAACATGGCTCCCATTCCATAGTTTAACAACAAGCAATTCCATCTGGACTGCAGCTAATCAGAACCCACTTCACCATACAATGACCCAAAGCAAACATCCAAGCTCTGGAAGCGTTAATCAGAGAGCTAACAATTAGCTTGACTGTTATCATGGAATGGCCTGCCCAGTCACCACTCCCAAATCATACTGAACTGCTCTGGGATGAACTGGTTAACAAGGTCAGAAAGAAATCTCTAGAAAGAAATCTAGTAAAGAACACCTTCTATAAGAGGCAGTGGCGGGCCGTGCATTTGGTACCTGGGCCTTCAGTGGGGACTTGCCCGACTTAATCAACCTCTTAATACCAAGACTATCACGTCGCAATTATAGAAACTATTAATACAATACAAAAACGCAATATAACAACGCGTGGCCTTACAGAGAGAGAGAGAGAGAGAGAGAGAGAGAGAGAGAGAGAGAGAGAGAGAGAGAGAGAGAGAGAGAGAGAGAGAGAGAGGCATTTCACATATGGCATTAAAAAGTCTAACTCAGATGTATTCATGTGTGCAGAGCTACAGACGTGTTTTGCCAGTCAAACTTGGCAGAACCAGTTTTCCTCTGACCAACCAATCATAAGACGGAAAAATGCTGACGCTATTCTGGGCCAGCTAGCTGCCCTGTGAGGAGAATTTAAAATCTGATTGGTTAAAGTTACAGATTTACTTATTATAGAGAGTAAGGAAAAAAGGCCAGCAGTACTGACTTTGAAGGCCCTGTACAGATTAGATTGACATGGCAGCACATAAAGGCTGAAATCTGATTGGATCTAACTTCCACATACACGTACTGGAAGCAGTGCAGCAAAGAGAAATGCTACGAAATGAAGAGAATAAACTGTTGAGTATAAATTAATACAATTTCATGGAACAAATAGTAGAATTTAGGTTGTAAATGTAGGTCATTGCTTCTGGTATTGTTTCAGCTGAATGTTTGGAGAAATGAACAGTCCGGATGCTGAGAGAGTGTAAAGCTGTTATTTTTGCTAAGGGAGGATTTATTAAATGAAAATTTAAATAAAGTCTGTACATTTATATATCTGTTTGATCAAATGAAATATTCATACCATTAAATTACCTATTTTGTTGCAAAGGAGCCAAAGGAACATGCAAGTTTCTGTTGACTTTATACATGCACTGTATAGTATATGTGCTTTAAGATGTTGAAACTCTATATCCAATACTGATCCACAGTTGTTTATCAGTGCTTAATAATCAGTGTGATTTACACGGAGGAAACGTGTTGGCTTGTAAACACAACAGTAAGCTTCACACTGCCGTAAGTCTGTCAGTTCGAAAAACACTTATAGCCTCGCCTTTGAAAAACTATAAACCACGTTATGTTGGTTGAGGTAAGCACTGCAGAGATTAGCCAGTGGGAAACGCTTTGTTAGCCTTAGCAACCGAGCGGCTTTGCTTATCTCGGTGATGAAAATGATTGGCAAAAAATAAAAAATAAAGACAAGCCAAATAAGGAAGGTCACGCTGACCGCATGTGGACGGATGACTGTGTGGCAGTGAATACAGTCAAAAAGAAAAAAAAGAAAAGAAATTAAACACAGTCTAGCACTCAAAGACTCAAGAAGTTTAAAGTTTAGTAGGTCTGGGGCAGATACATGGGGCAGATACATGGGGCAGAGTAGAAGCATGTGAACCAAAAAATTATCAAAAATACAATTTGATGTGTACGGTAAAGAGGAATAAACATTCATAGAGCCATGTATCCACACATAATGTCTTTGGAGTTTAAATTCTATAGTAAAACGTATTACTTTCTCTTTTTTTTTTTTTTTTGCAGGATTGTAGTTCAGGATTGTTCCAATTCCCCAATGTCCAAGGATCTCACTGACGTCCTTTATAACATCTTTTGCAGCAACATTTGCAAACTGAGAAGCAGAACTAAGTGACTTTCACCTAATAATATATTCATGTCTCCCATTAGAGGCCACTGATATTACAGACATATTGCTGTACTGCTGATAGATAGATAGATAGATAGATAGATAGATAGATAGATAGATAGATAGATAGATAGATAGATAGATAGATAGATAGATAGATAGATAGATAGATAGATAGATAGATAGATAGATAGATAGATAGATAGAACTTTATTGTCATTGCATTGTACAGATACACAGCAACGAAATGCAGTTTAGCATTTGCCAGCAGTGCAAAACTCACAAGAAAGAAAGATGTATACGGACTGGATGGACTCCAGTGATGCAGACCTCGCTGAAAGTGAAATGTGTTTCCTTATCATGTGTTTCTATGATGTATTTTTGTGATACACAGGCAAATTAGTAATACAATAATGCCTGGACCATGTCAATCAGATGTTAAAGATGGATGAGGTCTGCCAAAATTGTTTCATCTAATTGCAATATAAACCTAGGTAGTCAAAGATATTGGTGGTGGATAAGATGTGGAAATAGGTTATAATAGTTGGTATATAAGGATTGTGCATTTACTGTGTTTTTAGTGCTATCATTGAACTGCCTACCAGGATCTAAGTCAAGTCAAGAAGCTTTTATTGTCATTTCAACCATATATAGCTGATGCAGTACACAGTGAAGTTTCTGCAGAATCCGGGCGCTACAAAAAAAAACAGAATAGAGCTACAAATAGAACACAGAGATAAGGACTAAAGTGTCCTCACCACATAAAGTGCAACCGAGTGCAAACAGTGCAGACGAAAGACAGTGCAAGCAGACAACACAACGTGCAAAAGAGAACTGTAAACAAGATTGTACTTGTAAACATAAACACAATTTTGTGCAAAAACAGCATGCAAACAGTATAATATGATTATAATATAATATGGTGCTTAAGACGTGGATGTGTGTGAATTAAAATGAGTATTGAGTGTGTGTTTTGAGTTCAGGATGTGCAGTTCAGTAACACTTGAGTTTTTGCTCAGTATTTTCTCAATCACATTTGTTCATTTTGATATTAATTGGCCACGAGAGATCCTGACAACTTTTATTTCAATATAATACAGTTATAAATCAGCGTTTACTTTCAACCCCTAAATCATCTTGGATCTTTTTGGGCCTTTATACGAAAAAGTTTTGGCACCTCTGTGTTCAATTAATAATTTTTGTATTAGTTAGTGTAATATAATTAGGCTTTTATTATACACTACGGAAATATAAACGTGTGCACATTTTTATAGATGTGAATCGTGCATATGGTGCATTTTTATTTTGTTCTCCTGAACATGTCACACATTTTAAATATTTAATTTATTATTATTATTATTATTATTGTATGCTGTTCTTCAAACAACAACCAGAAATCACGTGACTACCGTATGACTTCCGCAATGGATGCTACTCTACTTCAAAATAAAGGTAGGAAAACGCTTACGGCAATGTTATTTATTATTTACTAATTGATTTTTTGTTGACTAAATGGTTTTCATTTTGATAGGAAAATTATCTTTCGGCTAATTTTTTATTTTTTTAAAAAAATTTTAGCGACGTCAAAGATTTATGTGAGTATAGATCCAGCTCTGTTTGAGGATGATGTATAATTGTTATTTAAAAGCTAGAAATCTATTTTTCTACGCATAATGTAATATAATATAATTTACTATAATATAAAATAATAGAATATAGTATAATATAATATATCATAGAGTATAATACGCTGTACTATTATATAAAATAATATAATACGGTGTAAAATAATATTACAAGTAAAATAATATAATATAATATAATATAATATAATATAATATAATAAGAATAATAAGATAATTATAGGAATAATAGGAATTTTTTTTAAATATGTATTAAGAAGTACATTTAATTTAAATACAAAATTATAATAATATTTTCAAAAACCGGAAACGTTTTATTTGTACCGGAAGTTGATTCGGCGTTTCCGTTTCGGTTGCTGCTCGCTAGCTTGTTGTTGGAGGTCATAGAGAGCAGGTTTGTATGACTGTAGTCATGACAGCGTTTATAATACACTTAAATATCACTTAGATATTATAGTCATCTTGTTTGTGTGCGTTGTTTTGTTATTTAGGATTCTATAACTATGTATATGTATTGTTTGGTCAGTTAGCTAAAGTGCTATGCTAACGGTAAGTGTATTAGATGTGTTTCGGGGGGTTTTGTATTTGTTGAGTAGAAGAAGAGGAAGAAGAAGAGAGGAGAAGAAGGAGAGATAATCCTGATTTTGGCAAGTAGAGAAACTTCAGGAGAAGATCATTCCAGGGTCAGGGTTGATGCATCATCCCTAGTCAGAACACATGCATGGTTTTTAATAGATAGACACCTGCATTTCACACCCAGGGGTCCTACCTGATCCACCTCTTAATACCGTGATGAGAAGGCCACTGCTGCAGAAAGCATCAATATCTCAGGAATCTCAGTGAGAACACAATTCAACACAAGTCTCCTTTCACTGCAGCCACAGCTGCATACATCATCTCTAGCAGAAACATCCATATCAACCTCATAAAATGATTTTATGGATTTGGCAAATGTACTGATTCCACAGGAATGTATAAATGGTTCATGGAAAACTGTTTTGTTTGTCCTTTTCCTCACAATGTCCAGCTTTTGTTGAAAAGTCCCTCTTGTAAATATTGATTTCTTCTCCTCGATCAGCCAGTGTGGAATAAAACAGCTATTAAATCCACGTGAATATATTATACCTCGGCTCAGATGCGCTCTCCGAGCGTTCGATGGAAGGCCGTGAAAATGCAGATGTTATCGGGCGCCTGCTGGATGGTCCCAGTGCCATCATCTCAAAATCTGATTGGTTAAAGCAGCAACTGTACTGATTCCGAAGGGCAGATTCCTTTGAGCTCGCAACACGTCATGTGACGGCTAAAATCTGATTAGATGGAAACTCTTCAAACTCCAGAACATGAACATGCACTACAGGAAGCAAGACAACTGAGAGATTGGACTATTTGGGAATAATTTAACACACATTCTTGGAAAAAAATATATAAAAACATAAGTCAGTCTAGTCTTCTAATATCTTCTCTCATTTATGGCATTCAGCAGACGCCCTTTTTTTTCCAGAGCGACTCTCCGCTGTTTTCTGTCTTTGAGCCAAAAATTTCTAATCTGGACTCATTTTGTAAACAACATTCTTCCAGACATTCACTTTACAATTCTTGTGTGGTTTTGCCTTTGATGTAGTTTGTTGTTTAGAACATGCATGCGCTCAAAACCCTCTCAGGAAATGAGTCTCAGTTCAGTGCTGATGATTATTAACCAAGAAGTACTAAAACTATGAGCTTTTATAGTGTACGAGGGTTTTTTTCTTTGATCAACTGCCTGTGACCCGAAACCGAAGCGTTGATCAATAAATCGAATGTTTTTTCTTTTTTTTTCTTTTTGCATTTACATTAATTGTTTTTTAGCAGACTACTTTTTTTCCTGCTCTGATTAATTGATTAATCAGATAAAATATAAAGCGAAATTTTCTTTCATTAGTTGTTTTGCTTATTATAAGTATATAAAACCCCAGTTTGCGAAATGCAGAAGCCACACACACATCTTTAATATTGATATTGATTTTATAAAGCTTAAAGTTGCTGCTTGTTGGAAAGAGCATCAACTCCTTGAACTAATCGACTCATGCCAGGTTGAAAACAGCACTGGAGTGTATGCATGGCGAAGCAATTTGTGTAAATCAACACTTTTGTTTTTAACGTTAATTGCAGATTGCGATCATGCAAAAATATGCGTCGGTGAACAAATGCCTGGAAACCGACTGTCCCGAAGTTAGCAAACAGATTACACAATAGCACTTGATTAAACTCTACCATTTTCTCATGGTGAGGATTATACAGTTTTTACTCACCGTGTTTGTTTTCTTATCATGTGCTCGTGCATCACTGTGGTACCACATCCCACACAAGCTCCACCTTGCAAGTTGCAGTCTTCTTTGTTGCATTTAATATAAAATGATCCCGTGTTGGATGACTTGGGATCCTTTTTCCTGCTGCTGGTTGACCCTGTACTTATTTATTTATTATTACAATAAGTAAAAATTCCAGTACAGTGAAAGCTTAATGGTTTGGGGTGATTTAGAGCAGAGAAGGTTGGAAACTTATTCCGGGTGAAAGGAAAACTGACTCCCATTCCGTACTTCAACACCATGCGGTTCTTCATGCTAAGAGAGAATTTTTCAATGGAAATGAAGTCCTTTTCATTTATATATTAAAGCTGTTGAATGGAATCAATGCATGTGTGTCGCAAAAGCAACCAAAGTCCAGATATTTCCACACTTCTGACAGGAAGAGTATCTTGAAGGTGCTTTCCGAGCCGTATATTCGTTGCTGTATCAAGACGATACTGTTTACTTGGTTGCCAGGAGGATGTTTATCTATAAGAAATTTCAGGTTTCTTCCTAAACCCTGAACTTTTAATTTGACTACTATAATCAGAAAGAATTGTTTTTTTGATGGTATGTTTTTACACAACCAACAGCCATGGGTGGGGATCACGGCCACAGCAAGCTGCCCATGCCAGACTACAAGGCTTGGAAATGTGAGGGGACTCCCCTGGAGCTGACTCAGCAAAGACTCGCTCGGAGAGGACTCAGGGACCCTTGGGCGAGGTGAGATGATGTAAACATTCAGGATTTTCTTAGGTTCCATTTGTTATTGTTTATCATCAGTTATTGCCTTTTAAATCCACCCACGTACTCAAGCATATCTAAGAGTAAGATTAGGGTGATTACTAGGAATGCAGCTGATCCGTGATCCGTACGTATCTCGACTCGGTGTTCGGCAGTCACATGAACCGCAGCTTAATTGCTGGGGGGGGGGGGTTTCCGTGTTTTTTTTTTTTTTTTTTTTTTCCCGGTTTAATAATTTTTTTTAACGATCACAGTATTAAAAGCAGTTTTCCCCCCCTTCTTGTCGGTATTGCTTTTTATGTAATTTCCTAACTACACAGAGCACAAGAGCATGTGTTCACGTGAACGGGACGTGTTAATCAGTCATCAACAAAGGCTAGCGAAGGAGCAGAAGAGCTTAAAAAGTCTCTCAGTATTTCCTTGCTGTAGCTTTTCCTGTAATAAATGGAAAGTAAATTTGACCCCCCCCCCCCCCTTTTTTTTTCCTGATCCGGAAAATTGGTGACTCAAAAACCGTAATGTGATCCGAACCGTGAGTTTCGTGATCTGTTGCACTAGTAAACAACACCCCCACAGATCACATCCGACCTAGTAATAGGTCCTAGTCAATATCTTCTTCTTCTTCTTCTTTCGGCTGCTCCCATTAGGGGTCGCCACAGCGGATCATCCGTCTCCAAACCACCCTGTCCTCTACATCTGCCTCTTTCACACCAAAGGTCCTAGTCAATATATCACTCAGAAACATTGTTGAATGTGTCATGAATTTTCTCCCAACATCTACAGGTCTTATTATGTGGCCACAATATTCCATTTACTAGCAAATCAGGTATTTTTTAAAAGTCTGTGGTCAGACAGGTGAGTCAATCAAAGCAAAGCCTTTTTGCAAAAAGATTTCTTTTACCCACAACAACAAAAATTCTGCTTAATTCATATGCAAGTCTTTAGTTCTTAACAGTACAGCCTGCCATCAAAAGCTATAGCGAAAAAACAAAAATATGAATAAATATTGTAAACGTAATAAGGCAGAAAGCTGTTGTACCGTGAGTAATCTTGAAAAATGTGTAAAGTGCGAAACACATTTGTAAACATGAGAGTTACTTTTTGTCCAGATTCCCCCCTCCCCCCATGTTCTTTCATTTTCACTTTGTTTGTGAATAAAGCATTTTAGAAGCAAACGTTTGTTTCATCCAAAGCCAGTTTGCGATACTGAGTTCTTTTTGTTTGTGTGTGTGTGTGTGTGTGTGTGTGTGTGTGTGTGTGTGTGTGTGTTCAGGAACGAAGCGTGGAGGTACTCCTTCGGTCCCCCGGTCAGTTTCCGCGAAGTCCTAATGCGTGGATTTAGAACGGGATTGGTCGCCTTCGCAGTGGCCCTGGCTGTCGAGTACACGTTCTTCCCTCCGAAGAAGTCGGAGCACTGAGCGCAGAGGGAGAACTCACCTGCAGCCCTGAAGAGACTCTTGCGTTCACCGCAGGTTAATAAAACACCTGTAATGAATGATTCCTCTTGTATTCAGGACACCGTGTGACCTGCTGAATGAGAAATAAACCCATATTACGCCAGTGCCGTGTTGTAAATCTTTTAGAAGTCAGAATCAAGGTTGTGAAATTCCAGGAATTTTCAAGACTGGAAACTTTCCATGGGAATTAAAAGGTATGATTGGGAATAAACTGGGAATTTTCATTTACAACATTGCAGGTTAGCCAATAACACTTAAATGCAAAAATGGGAAGTAATGAAGTACAAAAAGGTTGTTACTGCACTTAAGTAGGTTTTTATGGTTATTTAGTTGTAAGAAAAAATGCTGAGGACAACGATGATGTAATGAAGTAGTAGTTTATAACACCGTAGCAGTGACAAAATACACTTTAAAACATGTCTAATGGGAAAAACTTCAGCAGATCAATATCAAATTGCAGTTTAAATCTCCAACACAAGATTACTGATCATGGTTAACATGTACAGCTCTGATGGGCCTAAATGCTACAGTTTTACCCCAAATCCAGTCTTATGTGACAATTTTAATGTTTAAATGTATTACAGTGCAATAACAACTACAGCAACACAATGAATGCCTGCATTCTGTCTCTTTCTTATTTCCATATTGTTTCACCGACGTGGTAATTTCTTTTCTATAAAAGACTAAAACTGACTCTAGAATGAAGCTGCAAATTTTTAGCTTCCAGCTCATCTGGCTTCTTCCTGGTTACTTTATAGGAGGCAAAAACCCCCTAAAGTGCATTTGCATTTTTCCTTTTGTTTGATCCTAGGCATTTTGGGATAAATTTAAACTTAGAAACAGCCCATTTATACGGCTTATCACCAACTTTCTCTATTCCGTCACACATCCCTCATGAGCCGTGTTTAGCGATGTACTCAATAATCAATTTCAATAATACTAAGTTACAATTACACATTATGTAGTTTTTGTTATGTATTCACTTCAGGGCTCTTCTCTGTTCTGGCACCGAGGTGGTGGAATGAACTTCCCCTAGATGTCCGTAGAGCAGAGTCCCTGATGATCTTTAAGCGACGACTGAAGACCTACCTCTTCCTGAAATACCTAAATTAGCACTTTCCAAGTTTGTAGAATTCGAGTTATATTTATATTAAGTTTGTAATCTTGCGTACCAGTGTAGATTTATTCATTACTAGAGATTTAAAGCACATTTGTACATCGCTCTGGATAAGGGCGTCTGCTAAATGGCGCAAATGTAAATGTATTCACCGTACCAATACTTCTAGTGCAAAATAATTAAACCGCCGCAATCTTACACACAAATGGTTTTAAATGTAACACTGTCACAATACGTTACACAAAACCTCACTATGTTAAAACAGTGTCACAGTCCGTTAGACAAAACCACACTACTTCGGGTTTTAAACCGTTTTAAACTTTACAGAGCCGCTGTGCATCGCGTTCTTTACATTATCAAAAGTTTCAATTACTTTATAAACTTTATAATATTCCTATAAAAAGTTTCAATTACTTTAGAAACTTATAAACTTAAGCACTTTTCTTCAGTTACTTTAGAAACGATACAATGCGACCACACTACTTTGGGCTGATTCAGTTCGGTCAGAATCTTACACAGAAATGTACAGAACAGGCTTAAGAACTCCTCTTGCTTATACTGAATAATCTATGCTGAATGAACTAAAATAAAAGCATAGAAGAAAGAAACGCTTACCTTTCCCCTTTTTTCCCCCGGAAATCCCTCCTGGCTGGCTCGCCAATGTAAGTAAATTGATGAGGAGGATGATCGTAATAAAGAAGTTGTTTATAACACCGTTGCAGTGACAAATTACATGAAGCAGTTTGGGTTCATCTGAGTCAGAAAGAACCCAGAACAAACTCTGCCCCAATATTTAATATTGTTCCCTTTAAAGTGTAAATATGATTTAGCATTTAAATGTAAATTAAGTGTAGGAAATGAGTAAAGGAACACATGGCTGGGTGACGCCACTATCGAGCCAAAGATCAGCAGGTGGTAGTCACCGGTGGTTTACACCTTTGCTGGTGCCGCGCCACAAACTCTCTTTACTTCACTTTATCTTTCAGACAACTTTTTACTTTCCCCCTTATACAATTTTTTTTTAAACACAAATATCTGTACTTTCTACTTCTTAAATTTATAAACCAGACTCCGTTACATTAGTTATATTCTATTTGGTGATATGATGGGCACTCAACACCAGCTCCATCACCGAGAAAGCCCAGCAGCGTCTCTACTTCCTGAGAAGGCTAAGAATGTTCTACAGAGGGACCATCGAGAGCATCTTGAGCAGCTGCATCACTGCCTGGTTTGGGATCTGCACCGCCTCAGATCGCAAGACCCTACAGAGGATAGTGAGGACAGCTGAGAAGATCTTTGGAGTCTCTCTCCCCTCTATTATGGACATTTACACCACACGCTGCATCCGCAAAGCCAACAGCACTGTGGACGACCCCACACACCCCTCACACACACTCTTCTCTCTCCGACTATCAGGGGAGCAGTTCCAAAGCATTCGGGCCTCACATCCATACTGTGTAACAGTTTCTTCCCTCAAGCCATCAGGCTTCTCAACACACAGAACTAACCTGAAACTCACGCACACACACACACAACTGTGTGACTTTTCTCTACAACCCGGACTCAAACAGACACTCGTACTCACTTCACACATTTATGTCTTCAGCACCACTCATATTGCATCACTTCATTACTAAGAACTGTTTTACATGCTGTTTACATGCTGTTTTTGCACATCTTTTTTTGACTGGTGCTATTGCTTTTTTGTTTACATTTTGTTCAATTACAAGGTACACTCTTCTACTCCGTTCTCTCCGCACACTGCACTGTGTTTTATACAGTAGGTTTACTGGTGACGCTATTTTGTATTTTGTGTATTTGTCCTACACTTGTGTTGTCTTACACTATCTTGTGTTGTCTTACACTGTCCTGTATTGTCTTGCACTGTTTTTACCAGGTCTGTTGGTCAGTTGGTACTGGGCCGCACAGAAAGAATACATAACTTACATTATATCCGTTTTGTTGATTATGTGATTCTGAACTATGTTTTATTTTGGAAAATTACCTGATTCTCTCTGGCACATCTGTCTATGACTCACTCTAAATTCATATTCATCAAGATGCTTGTCTCGGTCACATCTTACCCACATCCGCTTCTTAAAGACGCTGCTCCGCCTGCTAACACGTAATACATTACTGCTACATTGAAACCCCCATGCTAGCAAAATAAACATATATGAACACAGTGGATTCCCGTTTATTATTATATTTAGAAAATACCAGTTTTTAAGCCGATCGTATAATTTTATTTTGTTGTATTTATTCGCCACACCTTAAAGGCCGGTCCGTCAAAATATTCTCACATTAAACTTTAACTTGAGTGAAAAAGTATAGTCAGTAATTGAACCTTTACCAGAGTATTTTAAAACACACAAAATGTAAAAAAAAATTTTAAATCCTGGTGAGTATTCATGTAAATTACATAAATATTACATACATTTGTTTAAAAATTACTTGTGCTGTAGGTAAGCTATTGTGCAACAAAATTACACCAACAATTAAAAAAAAAAAGTTTTTATTTATGTTTGTATATGATACAGTTTTTATAAATTTCCCAAAATTTATAATATAATTATTTCACATAAATTCTTGGTAAGTTTCCAACTTGGAATATTTCCAATCTTCCCCAGATGAAGTTCCCATGGAAAGTTTCTGGCCTTTTGCAACCCTACTCAGGAAACCAGCCAGAGTGTGGACATGTAGGAGATTTATTAAGATGTAATGGTGAAATGAACATCTGTCGTTCTGTCGTTAGGGGGCGCCACAGCGGATCACTTTGTCCTCTACATCTGCCTCTTTCAAACCAACCACCTGCATGTCTTCTCTCAACACATCCATAAACCTCCTCCTTGGCGTTTCTCTTTTTCTCCTTCCTGGCTGCTCCATCCTTAGCATTCTTCTATGGATATACCCTATGTCCCTCCTCTACACATGTCCAAACCACCTTTCTCTTTGCTTGTGAAATCCTGATGGCTGGGTTTAAGATGACCACCTCTGTCTTTGCCAAATCCTCCACGCTTGATTCAGGCATATCGATTTCCTATGATTCTGCATTAGGTGGGTTAAATTTTCACTGTATATGTAATAATTATATGAATAATTAAATCATGATGGACATTATTGTGTTTAATTATGCATGTACTCACACCCACCCGGTCCATAGAAACATTTTCTTGCGTGAAACTCGTCCGTGGTGCTTAAAAGGTTGAGGACCACTGCCTTAAATGGTTGATGACTGACAACTGCTTTTTTTTTTAGTTCATGTCCATTCTTCCCGGCATGACCTTAATGCACACCAGAGTTCTCCAGAACACCACGTTACCAAAAGTTCTGCTTTAATAGGCGTCATCACACATGGATTATTATCGAAACTTTCAGTAGGCTGCTAGTTACGGTTTGAACGAATGTAGAATGGAGAGGGTGTACTTACTTTTGGGTTTTTTTTAGGGGATTTTTTTCTTTTCGAGAATTTCAGAAGTTGCTAAAGACCTCAATTGTTATAAGCTGCAATGAAAAACAGAAATCTGAAAATTCTTTCTTTGGTATTCTCACTTGAGTGTATTGTTAGAATTATATCGTCATCGTAATCATATTGATTAGGGTAAGATACATAAACATAAACAAATAAACAAGGAAAATGTGATACAGATGTAGCAGGTGGATAATTTAGGATTGATTGTGAAGCCTCCCCCCCACCCCCCCACCCCCACCAAACACCTTCACTGCGTTTAACATACCCCAACTTCACACGTCACAGGGGGAAGTGGTCGAATAACTGTTTAGCCAAAACATTTAAGGACTGGGGAATTACCCCCACACAGACACACACACACACACACACACACACACACACACACACACACACACACTTTCTTTTTTACTTTTTTTTTGTACAACTTTATTAAGATTTCCTTTGTATCTATTTTTTTGTGTATTTGTTCCACAGCATGGAATTTGGTATTTTAAATCTATTTAATTACTTATAGCATATTTTACCACAGCATTTCAAAATGTTCTATTCTGTGTTTCAGAAGGTGTGAGTCTATTTTCTGGCATTATCCTTCAAATATTCTACTTATGGTCTTATATATATGCCATCTATAGTAATAATCATTCAACAGACTTCTATTTAATCAAATCCAGTAGGAGATATCTTTGTTGAGCTATTTATTAACCATTTAAAGGAGAAGTATCCAGTGTCAAACTGGAACCCACTGTTGGTGGGGGGGGGGGGGGGTGAAGACAAACTCGTGTTCTTAGTGTGGGGATTTCTTTCTTTTTTTTTGGTTATTGATGGGAGAAGCCGAAAGAAAGTTTTTTTATTCATTCTAAGAAGTAAAAAAGATGAGAGTGTGGTGAGGGAATTTCTGTTTATACACCTACAAATGGTTCAAATTGGAAAAGAACAGCTGTAGTACATAAGTAATATAAACACTTCCTATAACAGTTATTTATTTATTCTTCACATACTTTTTGCAGTACTTGTATTAAAGCTAGTATTAAAAGAAGGAATCATGGATTCATTGATTCAGTGTCTGTAACTGCCCTTTACACTGTGTCATTTATGTACTGTACCAACTGTATATGGTTCCAATGACAATAAAAGCTTGACTTGACTGTATATAGTGGATACAGTACACTGAAATGACACAAGGTTCCTACAGGAACAAGGTTCTGCATAATGGAGCACTAAAGGACACAGAGTTACACAAGGCAATACAGAGCATACCAAGATGTGAGTCAGAGCTGGACTCCAGAGAATTTACTTTGAGTCATTCACTGAAATCTGTTAGGATCTGCTTGATCTTCGCCCTGATCCTCTAACTCTGGTTGATGTCTCTTCAATTTTGAGACACTCAAAAATTTGGATGGTTCTCCATGAACAGCCTAAAGATCCATGACGTTATTGAATTAATTATTTAATATAAACAATTGTATAAACAGTTTACATGAACAGGTCTGCATTTAAGGACCCATCACTGTGTAGTAAATCTCAACAATGATGAAACTGTAATGAACTATTCTAATGTGAAACTATTGTAATGAACTAATGACATTCAGTCAGGGCTTGAATTAAGTCAAGTCTTATGGGGGGGGGGGGGGTCCCCAGGATGTAATTCATATATTTAAAAAATAATAAAATAATAGTGGGGACCCCCCTAAGTCTCTTTTTTACTTGTCATGGGGGGTCCCTAATGCCTGATGGGGGGGTCCCCCACAATTCAAGCACTGCATTAAGTGCCACCCAGATGAGGATGGGTTCCCTTTAGTGTCGGGTTTCTCTAAGGGTTTCTTCCTCTTGCCAGTGTTTTCACCACTGGCACACTCATTATAGATAAACATACGATTATAAGAAAACAAACTTATAGGCACTTAACGAATACATTTTGTAATAGAGCTTTATACCTGCTTTATCGTTTTAAAGCTGTTTTGAGACAATTGTTACACACACTCTACAAATAAGAATGAAATGATATTAAAGAGTTTGTTGCATGTAAAATAGGACCTTCTCAGAAACAATAAAGGACCAGGTGTTCCCCTTTTTTTTTCTTTTTTTTTTTTTTTTTGACAGAAAAGTATTAGGTCATTCTGTTTGTAATGAACTTTCCTTTTTGATGGGCTTTCCTTAGTCACCTACTACGTAATACGTGTTTTCCACTTATCTGGCAACACAGAGGTTCTGTAATACAACATTATTAGGGTTTATTATAATATTTTTTATATTATATATTATGACACTACTATATTAATAAAAGTCATGCTAGACCTGATAGTAGTTTATGAATGGAATACTCGTCATTATTTCCGTGTTTTTCTCTCCATTACTGGAACAACACCATATATGTGTAACTTCCGGGGGGAGAGGGGGAGGGGGGGCGGAGCATCAGTTCCTCTTTACTTTCTCTTTCTTCATTTCGTCATGGAGAACTTATAGTTTTTTTCTCACAGAGCACTTGAAGGTAAGACATGCATTTGTGACGCTTCAGGGTTTATAATAATAACAATAATAATAATAATTATTATTATATGGTGAGAAGTAGGTTACTTCAAAGATCTGCGTGTTGCTTTGGTTTTTTTTTTTCTTCCTCTTCCTAATCCGTCTTTGTCTCTTTGTAATATTTTAGTCTTTATTTGATATAAGAATATACACGTGACATTTTTGTACTTCAACTAATATGTTTACGTGCAAACATGAATAGAAGTGTAAGATTCATTTTAGATAAAAACACGCACTGAGGTGTAGTATATCATTTATATAGTACATACTATATATATATATATATATATATATATATATATATATATATATATATATATATATATATATATATATATATATATATATATATAATGTCTACTATATATATATATAGTAGACATTATATATATATATATATATATATATATATATATATATATATATATATATATATATATATATATATATATATATATATAATGTCTACTATATATATATATATATATATATATATATATATATATATATATATATATCCTTAATACACTGCAGTAAACCAGCCGCACTTTACTTTGTGTTGCGCGTCTAATCGAGCACTTACGGTATGGGTGGTGGGGGACGGTCAGAATGTTAAGGCATTATAAAAAAAAAAAAAAAAAAAGACATAAACAAATGAAAACATTTACTGCATTTTCAATCATGGTTTCAATCACATTTTTCTTTATAGGTTTGCTCATTCTTTCAAATAATTCTTATTTATAGTCTCCCTGTACATTACTTTATTAAATTGCAACTCATTTTACTGTACAGTTTTTGAGAAAAGTGAAGACAAAATGACTCCAAACACCAGTGCATTTTCAATCATGTTCCACATTTAAACACTCATAAAACATTTTCCTTTATAGGTCTTTCAGGTTATTCTTATTTAAAGTGTCTCTGTCTATTACTCTGTCTTTAGAGTGAATACTGAACATGAAAATGCATTGAGATTTAGAGTGAATTTGTCTTCACCATTCTTAAAAACTCTACAGTAAAATGAGTTGAAATTCAAGACTATAATAAACAGGGACACTGTAAATAAGAATAATTTAATAGATTATGCAGACCTATAAAGAAAAATGTTTAATGAGTGTATGAATATGAAACATGATTGAAAATGCACTGGTGTTTGGAGTAATTTTGCCTTACTTTTCCTAAAAACTGTGAAGTAAAATGACTTGAAATTCAAGACTTTAATAGACAGGGACACTGTAAGTAAGAATTATTTAAAAGATTAAGCAAACCTATAAAGAAAAATGTTTAATGAGTGTATGAATATGGAATATGATTGAAAATGCACTGAGATTTAGAGTGAATTTGTCTTCACTTTTCTCAAAAACTTTACAGTAAAATGAGTTGAAATTTAATAGAGTAATAACCACAGACACTCTAAATAAGAATTATAAAAAAAAAACCTTTTATAAGTGTTTGAATATGGTGATTCAAATGCACTGATTTTTGTTTTTTAAAAATTGTACAGTAGAATGAGCTGAAAATGAATTCAGTTATAGTCAGGGTCATTTATTAGCAAAATTAAATATGAGCCTTTATATATATATATATATATATATATATTTTTTTTTTATTATTATTTATTTTTTTATTTTTTTAAATGTATTGCTATTTTATGTCTTTTTGTTTTTTTTATACTTGAAATGCCTTTTTGAAGCATCTTTACATCTATTTTGGCCACGCCCACCACCCATACTGTAAGTGTACGATTAGACGCGCAACACAAAGAACAGTGCGGCTGGCTTTACCGTGTATTTTCAAGCTGCAGCTGGCTTAACCACAGTCTCTATACTATAAATAATTTCTAAAATATATCCTCTATACTATATATACTATCCTCTATACTATATATATATATATATACATATATATATATATATATATATATATATATATATATATATATATATATATATATATATATATATATATATATATATATATATATATATATAAGCTATGCTATTTATTTTGAATACATTTTTGTAACAATAGAAAACATCCTTTTACATTTCTACTTAAATGAAAGTATAAAACTTGTCTTTTTTAATAGACAGTGTAGTATAAAGTCAAGAACTTTTATACTTCTACTCCAGTATTGTAGTACAGGAATAATACCAAATAACAGTGTAAACTATACAAAAAGCACTGGCTGGAAGAGTAATTACTAGTTATTTAAACGAACCAAGTAATATTTGAACTAAAACTATTATGTAAAAGAAGTGTATAATTTAACCATATAGTATAATCTATATACCGTAATGATGCTATTAACATCTGGATTATTGCAGCACTTTGAAGTATAGTTGTACATGAATTGGTTTGTATTTAAATGTATAGAGAAATCACCTCCGTTTTCATCAATGAAAATGACATTATAACAATATTTACTTTGAACTGTATTTTTATTAACAAACTGTATAGTGGAGTTTTTTTTACATTCACATTTTGATGAATGATCCATGCAAAGTTTGTTGTGAAAACAGGTTTTTTTTAAGTGTACGGAAATGCAGAAGATACTGCTGACACAGCAAGCATCTGTTTACACAACTTTAAAAAAATAAATATTAGGTCACCATTATCTCAGGTCATTTTGTTCTAATCATTTTGTCCTTGAAAACCAAGCCCCTTTTCTTTGTTTCATTTTCTTGTAGTTTTTTTTTCTTTTGATTTCTCAATTCCCCAAATTATGTTTGGACATTGAGAGAGGTACTGTAAGGTAATCACAACTGTGAAACAGATTGATCATCATTACAAGGGTTTCTTCACAGGTCAAGGTTACATTGTAGTCAAATCACCTTTTCTGCCCACTCGAATTCCATTGTGCTGAGTCATTCATTCATTAATTCATTCATTCAGCATTCGTTCACACATTTGTTTTGTCTGGTTAGGGGCATGTTTGGATTTAGAGTTTTGTTCTGGGTACAGTGGAAAGAAACTGGAGAACCCAGTGGAAACCATACTATATATATATATATATATATATATATATATATATATATATATATATATATATATATATATATATATAAGTATGTGTAAGAAAGAAAAAGAGAGAACGTAGTTAAATTTATTACATAATTAAAAGATAATTTCAGGGAATTTATTTGGAAAACTGTACATTAATATTCTTCTTTTTTACTCATGGATACCAAACATATTACCCAGAATATTAACCTATAAATATCTACTTAACAATGTACACAAATGCCAATGCATTATCACATATATTCAGGGGAAAACTATCATCACATCAAACTGTCGTCATATTTTTTATCTGTTTGTTTTATAGCAAATGATGGAAATGTGCATATTGTATATACGCAGGTGTTTTCAAGTTTATATGTAATACAAATAACTAGAATCAGTTCTGGACCTGATACTGGCATGTTGTTTATCTCACACTTTGATATGTGGTATATTTATGGTGCCACTCAGATGAGGATGGGTTCCCTCTTGAGTCTGGTTCTCCCCTCAAGGTTTCTTTCCTATGCCATCTCTGGGGAGTTTTTCCATGCCACAATTGCCACCGGCTCGCTCATTAGGGACAAACTTACTTATAAAGAACATCTTATTCATTCTTTATCACCACATTATCTGTGTAAAGCTGCTTTGAGACAATGTTCATTGTTAAAAGTCTATACTAAGGGCTGGATGCTGTCATCTGATTCTGTCAAGTTTATTTCTATAGCACTTTTTTACAACAGACATTGTCTCAAATTATCTTTACTGAGTTTAAGAGTTAAGGTGAACGATGTGTATTTACCCCTGATACACATCCCCCATGGCAACCGTGGCAAGGAAAAACCCCCTTAGATGTTATGAGGAAGAAACATTGAGAGGAACCAGAGTCAGAAGGGGAACCCATTTGTGTGACATCAAGAGTGTGATTATAGACTTTAAACAATACAGAACACTGGAGAGTGAGAACTAACATGAGCACTGGAGTGTAAGATTATGAGTATTGTCCTTTCTACAGTCTTATAGAGTCATTTTAGGTTATGGAACCAGGAGCTACTGAGCAACTCATAAAATAGCTCAACATTTGAGATCATTACAGATCCAACACCAGCTTCTCCATGCCAGAGCCTTTAAACACTCAAAGAGGCCCAGTGTTTCCAAATTCTACATGAGGTGGAATCCAATTGGCGCTGGTATGTCTCTAGATAGTTCGGGATGTTTGCAGGGTCGGCATCTACTTCTTTAAAGGTCCACAATCTTCATGAGGTGGGACGTGACTTGATCTGGCGCAACCTCGGGATGCCTCGAGTAAAACAAATTTAGAGAGAAAAAGAAAATTTGACAGTTGTAAAATCAAGTATAAGATTTTAACAGCAAATTAACTACGTTCAGTAAACATCGAATGGGAAGTTGTAGCTCAGTGGGGAGTGTTGAAGTTCAGTCGGAAGTTCATAAGTCCAAATTTCAGCACCATCAAGCTGTGGGGCCCTGAGTAAGGCCCTTTGCCCTCAACTGATAGATAGATAGATAGATAGATAGATAGATAGATAGATAGATAGATAGATAGATAGATAGATAGATAGATAGATAGATAGATAGATAGATAGATAGATACTCACTTTCTTACTTACCTACTTACCTTCTTTCTTTCTTTCTGTCTTTCTTCCTTCCTTCCTTCCTTCCTTCCTTCCTTCCTTCCTTCCTTCCTTCCTTCCTTCCTTCCTTCCTTCTTTCCCTCCTTCTTTCCCTCCCTCCTTCCTTCATCCCAATGGGAAATGTACAGTTTCCAGCACTATCCACAAACATAAACAATAAGGCATGCAATAAATACTGAAAATGTAAAGGTAATTTAAGCCTGTGCTTTTATATATATATATATAAACATACAGGTTATAAAATAAACATTAAGTAAATAGAATATTAAATAGATTTTTTTCCTGCGCTACTGCTGTACACACATAGTTTGTTTGCAACAGTGGTTTACAAAAGTACCTGTACTTCTGTAATCTGATCCGAATATCAAAAGTAAAAGTATTTCTTATACGCATCTACTTGAGAAAGAGGGTCTTTGCTGTTTTGAAAGTAAAAGTATTGAGGCATGAATGAGACCTTGACATTTTTTTTATTAGATGCAGTTCAATTGTATATTTTTTTTGGCTCACATTATAGGGCAACTTCTCACGATATCAGTTTTCATTTCTCGTCAAAAAAAAGTCACCAGTATCCGTGCAGGGGATCAGGTATCATCACCAGGATTCAGTTACTCATTACTTTTATCTTCGTATCATTTGAATAAAGGGCAAAGCCTGCATGACCAGTACCTGTAATTAGGGAAATCAGCAGTCAAGCATTGGTTTGAAAATGACCCATTAGGATGGTGTTATGTCAAACCACGAATCACAAACCATGAGGATGGAGTTGTGTTGCTACTGAATTCTGGATTCTGATTGGTCTGAAGATACGCTATATTGCCAAAAGTTTGCAGACACCTGGTCATAAGTTTGGCATGTGCTTTTGAGCATCACATTCTACTTTTAATCCTAATTTTTCTCTTATAATTCCCTCCACTCTTCAGGGAAGGTGTTCCACTAGATTTTGGTGTGTGATTGTGGACATTTGTGTTCATTCAGCCACAAAGGTGTTTGTAAAATCAGGTACTGATGCAGGTGAGGAGGCCTGGGATGTTCTAATTCATCCCAAAGGTGTTCAATAGGGTTGAGATCAGAACTCTGTAGCAGGCCACTCAAGATCTTCTTCCCCAAACCATGTAAAACATATCTATACTGGCTTTGTGCACAGGGGCAACCGCACCCCTCCACTGCCCTCCCTCTCATTCACACACATGTACTCTGTCTTACTCCTACTGACTTTCATTTCCCTTCTCTCCAGCACGTACCTCCACCTCTCCAGGCTCTTCTCGAACTGCTCCCTACTCTCACCACCAATCACAATATCAACCGCAAACATCATAGTCCACAAAGACTCCTGTCTGACCTTGTCCATCAACCTGTCCATCACCACCTTGATCACCGATCCTTGATGCAGTCCAACTTTTACCTTGAACCAGTCTGTCGTTCCTACTGCACACTTCACTGCTGTTCTCACTACTTCTCCATCAACGTTCTTAAAGCAAATAATGTGTCTCTGGTGCTCTTCCTCGGCATGAAACCATACTGTTGCTCACAGATGGTCACCTCTTCTCTCAGCCTGGCTTCCACTACTCTTTCCCATAACTTCATGGTGTGACTGATCAACTTTATTCCCCTGTAGTTCCTGCAGGTATGCACATCTCCCTTATGCTTAAAAACTGGTACCAGCACACTCCTTCTCCATTCCTCAGGCATCCTCTCACCTTAAAGAATCTTGTTGAACAATCTGGTTAAAAACTCCACTGCCATCTCTCCTAAACATCTCCATGCTTCTACTAGTATGTCATCTAGTCCTATCGACTTTCCAATCCTTATCCTCTTAATCGCTTGTCTCACTTCCTCCTTACTAATCCTGTCCACTTCCTGCTTCACCAACTCCACATCATCCAACCTTCACTCTCATTTTCCTCATTTATCAGCTGCTCAAAATACTCCCTCCATCTCCTCAACACACTCTCCTCACTAGTCAACACATTTCCATCTCTATCCTTTATTGCTCTAACTTGCAGTACATCCTTCCCAGCTCGGTCCCTCTGCCTGGCCAATCGGTACAAATCCTTTTCTCCTTCCTTAATGTTCAACTTCTCATACAGCTCCTCATATGCCTTTTCCTTGGCTTTCACCACATCCCTCTTAACCTGCTGCTGCATCTTCTTGTACTCCTGCCTACTTTTCTCATCTCTCTGTTGATCCCAATTTTGTTTCACCAACCTCTTTCTCCTTATGCTCTCCTGCACTTCCTCATTTCACCACCATGTCTCTTTTTCTTTCTTTCTATTTCCAGATGTCACACCAAGTATCTTTCTATCTGTCTCCCTTATCACTTCTGCAGTAGTTGCCCAATCATCCAGCACCTCTTCACCACCACCGAGTTCCTGTCTGAACTATTCCCTGAACCTCACACTACAGTCTTCCTTCTTCAGTTTCCACCATCTTATTCCTCTTTCAGTCCTCCCTTTCCTTTTCTTCTTCACCTCCAAAACCATCCTACCACCATCCAATGCTTTACAGTCTCCAATCTCCTTCAGGTTGCATCTTCTGCATAGAACATAGTCCACCTGCATGCACCTTCCACACACAACATATCTACCTTTCTTCTCTCCATCACATCAGCTATCTCTCTCCTTTTACCAGTTATAGTACCAACATTTAAAGTACCAACCCGAACCTCCACTCTCCTCCACTTCTCCATGGCTGCTCATCAGGGATAAATACACATCGTTCACCTTAACTGTTAAATTCTGTAAAGCTGATTTTAGACAATGTCCATTGTGAAAAGCGCAATAGAAATACACTTAACTTGACTTTTCCTGTCGTCCCTGTAGACGTCTTTCTTCTCTCCTTCTCTTCCTTCGGCCAACAGTAGCCCAATTTCCACAGGTACCCTGTTAGATAAAGAAACCTGTGGCGGTCGTTGGTAATCCGGGCCTCGACTGATCCGGTATGAAATTCTGATTCGTGATCTGCATGTTTGATTTGGCACATGTTTTATGCTGGATGCCCTTGCTAACACAACCCTCCTCATTTATCCGGGCATGGGACTGGCACTAAGAGTGCACTGGCTTGTGCCTCCCTAAGGGCCCTGATTTTGTTTTTTATATGCTGGTATGCAGGAATTCCTTTAAAATGAACTAGATGTTGGTGACTAAACGGAAATCTGTGGTTTTGCTGTTGCAGTCAGTTATGTATAAAAGAAAGAGTTTCCATTTAAGTGTCATTAGAATACAGATGTGGCCATTAAGAACGCTTTATATCTGTATAAAGGAGTACCTTAAAGCCTTAATGATTATTTGACTGCTAGGTAATTACTAAGCTGTTCTATATCTAATTCTACGTTTGGCAAGAAATGCAAAGACTTCACTATAAGCATGACCTTTCATTAATATTTGAGCAGTTAGAAGGTTTCTGCCTTCAATTGTAATCCAAGGAATTTTTCATAACTGGACTTTGATGTATTGTAAATTAAAGAAGATTGACGGTATTGTCGATTATATTGTAGATTGAAGTCGATGAGTTGTTTCTGTAGACCTTCTTCTGAAAGACTTCATGCTGGAGTTGGAGAATAAAGATTAGGACTTGGATTTATCTCCAAGTGAATTTGGTGTATTAAGGGATGATAGTACTCGTTCTTCTTGGAGTAAGAGAGCATAAATCATTTTCCTTGACTTTTTGTTTTCAGAATTATGTCCTTATCGACGGATCTCTTACGCACCATCCACCGAATAGCTGAAGAGCTGAATCCAGAGGAGTGCAAGCGTTTGACGTATCTGTGTAGAGAGTTTCACACAGAGCGAAGCAGTGCCAGCGTCAAGGAAATGTTGCAGTCTTGCATTGTCCGAATGAACACCAATCAAATCTTTCTAATGGAGCTGATGCTGAGGATTAAGCGCTATGATTTGCTTTCAGAGCTGTTGGGCATCAGTAAGTCTGAGGCTGAGAGGCTTTTGGAGAACAGCCACAAGATCTCAGATTACAGGTAGTTTAAATGTCCATCATCAAACTTATTATTATTTTCTGTAAATGATTACAAATTTATTAGGAACAATACAACTAATAGTTATGATCTTTTAATCATCTCATGGTGAATATATTCTTGGGTGGGGGAGAAATTGTTATTTATAAAAAAGAAATAAACTACTGTTGATGAATGTATAAAATATATATTATCTTATAGATAAACAGCAAATAATGATGTTGAATGTATATGAATGCTCCTACAATGTTCAAGCAGCTCTCTAAGACAGCTGTTTTTCTCCTTTTTAAGAGTGCTAATGGCCGATTTGAGCGAGGACGTTGGATCGGACGATTTGGAGTCGCTGATTTTCCTGCTCCGAGGAACTCTGCCCAAAGAGAAAGTGGAGAAGTTTGAGGTATGCACCATAGACTTATCGTGTCCTCTTGTATTTATGTCACGGCCTTGTTTTGGAAATATCACCCGAAATTACCCTGCCAGTAAAGGTTACGTTCTTTTTTTTTTTTTTTTTTCATTCTAATGAAGCTGAAAACAGAACTGAAGCTATTCTGTGTAAAAGCACATGATTAAGATTACTGGGTCTTGATTCCTGCTGGGGATTTTTAACATCTGCCTGAGTGGGATTGCGACCTTTCAGTCCCCCGGTAGTGACGTATCAGGTTTTTGCTTTGTAAACCACATTAAAGCTTATAAATAAAATCCAAAATCCATGTAAGTGGAAAGAAAACTCTTTCCTTTCTCAGCAAAATAATGTACAGAAACGTATGCTATTGACCGCACAGGATCTGTGATGAACGACGGTTCGTGCTCAGATGGCCTAGATTTTAATCTAGACCATGCACTGCACTGCATCTCTCTTTCAAATAATGTTCTTGGTGCTACATATCCTTACCCTGATATGCAGCATACTAATAATACCTACAATACCTGATAATAACCCTAATGTACTTGAGAACAGGTGCACCACCTTCTATGTATGTAATGGAAAGGGGGCGGGGCCAACATGGGTGTGTATTTAAAAATAGGGTACAAATTACAACGGAAAATGCCTCCGGTGTATATATTTAGTTTTAAAACACATGTGGAAATCGTTTGGGGAACACACTAAACAGTATTTGGGATATATTCAATTATCAGATGTGGACAAGTTCAAAGTTAATGTAATACGTTACTGTTGTTAAGTAGCTTTTGTGCCTTTAATTTACTAAAGTATTTACATTCTGGCAGACTTTTACTTTAGCTTCGTTATATTTCTACTTTTACTCAACTACATTTACTCAATTACATTTTGCGAAATCAGTCACTCTTTTTTATTTTTACGAATGTTTGAAAATTACTCCATCACCCAGCAAACCACCAATCAGCTTGGAGCTTGTTTTGATTGGCTCTTGGTGGTATCCACTTATCACCAATATACAGTTCAACATCAGTTCAACAGCAAGCAGAACATTTAGAGAGGAATCAATGCCGAACTCGCCAAAACACCTGTGACCTTATTTGCGTGATTATTTTTAAGAAGTTTTGGTCTCGTAATAATTCTAATAGATATCAATCAGTGTTTGACTCATTAATATCATTCTAATAATAGATTGGTGTTCTAAAACTGAGTGGATTAATACTCTAGTACTTTGTGTTCTTGACTACATTTGAAGGCAAATTCTTTGTACTTTGAATCTAGCGAAAGTTTATATCAAAAGTCATATTTTATTGATTGTATCTACGTTAACTCAACTACATGGTTTGTGTACTTGTTCCACCACTGAGGATTATAGTGTATTATTCTGGTGACTAATGACCGCTACAATCAATCTCAATAGTGCTTCCTGGATGTGGTGGTGGAACTGGAGAAGATAAATCAGATCTCCAGCACCGGGGTGGACATGATGGAGAAATATCTGAGAACCATCCAACGTGTCGACCTGGCCAAGAGACTCAACCAGTACCAGAGCAGAGGTGGGAAATCCCACAGCACTACTTCATGGATTTACTGTAATAGTCAGAATCGACCACCACATGCACAGTCTGCAGTTTTATTACTCCCACGGAAAAAGACAGCTCCTATGCTTAGCGTTCTCATTTCCCTTTGCCTAGTATTTGTTCCTATATTTAGGTTTCATGTGAAACTGCATGGGTTTTTCAGCTTTTGAGTTTTTTTTACAATTAGGTTTGTTTCCTATTGCGTCAAGATGTAATCATGTGCTTGATCAGTTCGAAATGTACAGCACTCATTGGCCACTTGAAGGCGAACAGTGAAAGACCAGGTGTTGTTTTTTTTTCCCGAGCTTTTTAATTCTCTGGTATATATTATCATACCATACCATACCCAGTTTATTGTTTTTGGCTGACATGCGTGGAACGTGATAGCTTCTTCTCCTGTAAAAGACATTGTCCTTATTGAGATGCTTTGCTACTCTGAAACTTGTTTATTTGAATGCCACCTGGCAGCCCAAACCAGTCGAGCAATTCACCTACTTTAATGTGTTCCATAACCAGCCGTTTTTTACATCCACAAACCTGCTGCTCACTAGACGACTTTATTTTTTCTGCACCATTTTGTGTAAAAATTTGAACGAAATTCTGTGAGAAAATACCAGAACCCATGTAGTTTCTGAAATACTTGAACCAGCAAGTATGCCACCCACATAAGATTTTTGTCAAGATTTGTCTTTGGAATGTAGTTTTAGTTTCGAGTTTCACTTTTAGAATGAATATGATTAGTTTATTCATCTTTACCTGAAGTAGGCTTGTTTTAACTTATAAACAGAGAAGCCTGGGTTTTTTTTGTTATTGGCAGAGGAATACACTGATATTAGCCTTCTGGATTTTGGTATATCTATAAGGGGTAATGAATGCAGACTTGTAAATGTTTTTATTGGGGCATAATTAGGCATCATTCATCCAGAGCAGTTTGACAAATTATAGAGAAGTGCTACACAGATTAAATATTAAACGTCATGTATTAATTTGCACAGACAGTTCTGGGAAAGTCCACAGCATACCCTTTCTTACTTATAGTACCCAAATAATAGTTTTCATTTTTATTTTCATACAACCCCCACATCAGGGATGTTTAAAAAAAAAAAAGCTGCCAAATCTTGGAAAGTTTGGTATAAAAATTTAATTAAAAAATTCCCCATTGCATTGCATTAATAAACACATTTACACTAACATCAGACTGCAAGGTAAAGGTAGCTGTACAGGGTGGAAAAATATGTAGACTGGGGGAAGAGTTTATGATGATCTGGCAACCTTTATCAGTTAAAATGCTTTAGTAACTCCATTGACAACAATTTTTGTGTTACCATTAACCATTTCTCACTTCCTCTTTGTTTCTGGGTTTATTCACAACTTTTAGCTCACACTAATTTCCATGCTAACAGGAAAGAAGTCTGAGAGAAAAAGGAAGAATTATATTTTATTATTGTTATTTTTTACAGCCAAAACACAAAGACCTTCCGCAGTGAAGACGAAAGACGACAGACGGCCTTGTAAAGCCGCACCGGTCAGTAAAAAAAAACATCCCTGAGCTCATACTACCCCTCAATGCCTTTTCTATGATTTGATCAGCGTCCATACACATGGTGTTAATCCATACAGCACACCCTTTCCTCTATCTGTCTTTCAGCTGCACACCTCAGCTGCATTCACGCCCACATCCTCCTGCACCAGGAAGTCCATGCCCTGTGGTGAGTTTGGACAAAAGTGCAGAAAATAAATATAAAGACACCATAGTAGTGTACTGTTTTTTTGTGTGTTACTTTTAAACGGTTGGATCATTTCATTTTGATAAACGAATGCATTTATAATATTGTAGTATTCAGTTGTTTAATTAATAAATAGTACTGTGTACTTTATTTACAGTATTCTTTCGATGCAGTACTACTTATGAAATATTTACTGCAATAATAATTTCTATGTAATTATACACATATATAAGTGGTAGCTCAGTGGGTAAAGGTCGATGCTACTGATCATAGGGTTGGCGGTTCAAGCTCTGGTATCATTAACCTGGCACTCTTGGGGCCTTAACGCTCTGTGCTTCAGGTATTTTGTAGCATGGTTCTCCCTGAGCTCTGACCAAACACAGACTTTCACTGTGGTGTAAAGTACATGTGTAATGCACCTTTCTGTTACCTTTAAATATTGTCTGCATATGTTTTTTAGTAAGCATATACAAAATAAAGGCATGCATTTTTATTAATTTCTTAAATTTAGGCTTTTTATTTACACATTTACGAGCACATTTTAGTTCCAACTTCATCGTGTTTTGTATTTCGTGTTTTTTTTAAAAGGTTGAAAGTTCAATCCTGTTTTCCAGGTAACACTCCAGTACCCCAGGTAGTCTCACCCCACAGACCCTGTGAGGTAAGTTGCATCTATCTATCTATCTATCTATCTATCTATCTATCTATCTATCTATCTATCTATCTATCTATCTATCTATCTATCTATCTATCTATCTATCTATCTATCTATCTATCTATCTATCTATCTATCTATCTATCTATCTATCGATCGATCGATAAAACATACACTATTTTGCCAAAAGTTTGCAAACACCTGATCATAAGTATGGTATGTGCTTTTTGAGCATCGCATTCCCAATTTTCTGTTATAATTCCCTCCACTCTTCTGAGATGATGCTCCACCAGATTTTGGAGTGTGATTAAGGAGATTGTGTGCTCATTCAGACACAAAGGTGTGACTAAAGTCAGGTACTGATGTAGATGAGGTGAGGAGGTCTGGGGTGCAGTCAGCGTTCACATTCATCCCAAAGATGTTTAATAGGGTTGAGGTCAGAGCTCTATAGCAGGAGATCTTCCACTCCAACTCATGCAGAACATATCTCCATGGAGCTGGCTTTGTGCACAGGGGTATATTCATGCTGGAACAGGTTTGGGGCTCCTAGTGACCCCTTTCTCTTAGGGAAAGGCGGGTGTCAAAATACTTTTGGCTGTGTATATAAAATAAGGAGATCAATAAAACCACTCCTTGTAATTATTGATGCCAATCTAATAACCAATACATTTGTACCTACAATGCACTGCACTTACTCTAACTCTTTCTGTGTAATTAGCAATGGGAGGAGGAAGTGTACCGAATGGGAAGTGATCCTAGAGGGGTGTGTGTGATCATAGACTGCGTGGGTAATGAAGGAGGTGAGGAATTACGATTTCTATTGCATTACCATACAGAATATTGGATTATAAACATGATACAGTCTATACTGGGATTAGTTTTATAGTTTTTGGTTTGCTTTTTGAAAAAAAACAAAAAAACTTAATTGCAAAAGGGTATGTCTCTACAAGGTGAGGGACGTAATATGAATGTAAGACCTACTGCTGGGTTTTAAGAATTAAACACTGACTCAATTCCCTCCTTACAGTCCAACTGGAGCGCTTGTTTTCGAGCCTTCACTTCCGAGTGAGCCTTTACATGCTGCTGAGCGTCGAAGACGTCCGTTCCTGCCTGCAGAAAGTCGCCAAGCAGGCTGACCATTGCAGTATGGACGCCTTCGTCTGCTGCATCATCAGCCGTTCAAACTCGTCCCGACTTCTCGCTACCGACTCATCCGGCCTGGGACTTGACCTGAACATAGTCCGTCAATTCTTCACACATGACTGGTGCCCAGGACTGACAGAAAAACCCAAACTCTTTTTTATCCAAGGCTACGAAGTCTCTCAGTCAGCAGAGCGCAACGGCTTGCAGGATTATGAGGAAGGAGAATTGGAGACGGACAGCCCCGTCCATTATTACAGCGAGAGGGATGTACCGAAAGACGCAGACGTCTTTTGGAGTCACTGCTGGACCAATGAGAAGCAGCTTGAGGACAACAACCATCATTCCGTTTATTTAAAGTCCCTGAAAAAGGCCTTAGTTGACGGACAGAAAGGGTGAGCATGTAACGCCTTGTGCCAACTCCTTAAAATGCTTGTTTTTACATTTTAAACTTTAAATACTGAGAAATAATTTGTGACTAGAATGTAACAGGGCTTTAGAAAAGGATAGAGTAGGTTCTTTTACTCTTTATTTGTAAATATAAAGACTAAAGCATAATTATATTTATATATAATTTATTTATTATAACCTCACAGAATGTATTTGTTGTTGACGTTGATATGGAGTACCATGTTAGCTCTGATTTCACTGTCTATTGCACAGCTTTGGTTTTTGGATGTGCTTTCTCCCTCCTATTTTACCTAATTTGGACTTGGTCAGTTCCTCTGAGAGACAGAGAAAGAGCTGGAATGCCTTTCACTTCCATTTCAGAGCACAGGCAACATTACACTCTTGATCTCTGCGTATTGTCAGGATTTAAACTCGCCATCCATCCATCCATTGGACAATCGGCCATAAACTTTTCCATTCCCCAATTTGGGAGACAAGCGATAGATTTCTCCCAGCATAAAGATGTAAAGAGTTTTATCTTCTTTTCCACACAGAAATGAGAAAACTGAGCACTACGAACTTGTTCTTAAGTGTTTATACCGTACTTGGCGGTATCGAAGACGAGTTCTGCGTATTAGTGCGTATTCATATTGTGTTAATCAGCTATTAACATCAGAAACAAATACACCAGGCGGGGTCATGGAAATGGTGTAAGACATGCAAAACATCTGGTGAAATACCAAGTTTAATCGCTAGATAGAAGATCATACAAGAAGTGAAAGCATTTGAGAACAGGATGCACTCTGACCATATAAGGATATATGAGCTTATAAGGGAAGTGGAAGGAGGAATGGGAACAGATTTTAATTCTCACCAGAGAATTAGAGCGGATATGACACACACAATAGTAGTATATGTAAATATTATTAGGTCCATGACTGTGTGCAATATTGATCCAAAGCAGTATGGAAATTGGAGCACAATTAGGTATCAGGTATCATGTGTAGATCCACATATTAAACAATGTGGATCAAGAATTCGAACAATATGCTTACAAGCTTATATAATAAATGAATGTTTTTGCGAGTTTTTACTAAATTATACAAATCTATTCATAACAATCATAATATAATAAATTTTCATCGTTGCCTAGACAACGATACAATCTTTCTTTTCGGCTTCTCCCGTTAGGGGTCGCCACAGCGGATCCTCCGCACGTTTGATTTGGCACATGTTTTACGCTGGATGCCCTTCCTAACGCAACCCTCCCCAATTTATCCGGGCTTGGGACCGGCACTAAGAGTGGCTGGGGATGGTTCCCTGACCGGGAATCGAACCCGGGTCGCAGCGGTGGGAGCGCTGCATCTTAACCACTAGACCACCCGGGGACCCTAGACAACAATACAATACATTGATATATATGAAGCAGTTACAGATCTGATGCGATACGGTTTCACCCCCATCTCGATGCAGTGTGTAATCTCTTTGTTTCAGACAGACAGCAAATTATATCTTTATTTAAATGACTTTTGACGCATGGCCCTTTCACAAACAGACCTTTTTAGTGCAAAAAGATTAAAGATCTTTTCCTGTTCTGTCTCCAGGAAGATGCAGCTCTACCTCTGCCATGTTAATCCACTGTATATGTTCTATGTGTCTCTGTATTGTGATACGTCACATTCACGTAGCCGAGCGAAACAGTTTAGCAAGGAGAAATCAATTTACATAGAATATATTGCTCACAAATTATTGGTCACTTTGTACATAATAAAAGTATAGCGCATCTTCTAATAATTAAACATAGAAATTTTTGTTTACCGATGCAAATCTTTTGTAAAAACAATGATACGAATGCCAGCTTTTATCCAATGCACACTTTTTTTAAATCGATGCATCACATCGGTAACCTTTATGTGTTGAATGACACAATGAAACGGCTTTTACGTTTTAGACGCACAATCCGTAATGTTTATTACAAACACGTAAAGGTATTGCGAATTAGGCCCGAATGTGACCTGATGTCGCTGTTTGTCGCCACATTTCGGTAGACTCTCCTCAACCAGTGTGCCATAAATCACCCGATGGTTTAATTGGCTGCCATGAACAACCTAGAAAAAGTAGCAGAAGAATAATAAGAAGACATTGAATACCAGAAGGGTCCTGTGCCTATTGGTACTCGGGTCCTAAATAAGAATAACACACCGGACTAACTGTAATATTACTAAAGCATGTTATCCACTCCTAATGGTATTACATCTGTCCTGTTTGCAGGAGGATTCATCTGGTGGACCTTCACATGATGGTAAATCGAGACGTGTACGCTTATAACAGAAGCCATCCAGGATCGGCGTATCACATCAACCTCAAACACACGCTACGGAAAAATGTTTATGTCTCATGAGATAAATCGTCGTGTTGATTCAACAAGCCTCTGCAGAAGTATTTTGTCAAAATCAGTTTGAACTGTGCTGAATGCAGATCGGGTTAATTGAATCAATTAATTAGACTAGTCAATTAAGCTAGCTGTACAATCATAAATGTATCTATATACGCGTGGCAGAATCTGGAAAAATTATCGATTCTCTATTTTTTGGGGGGAATTTTGTTACAATATTTTTTTCGAAAGTCACATTTTGTATAGTCTTTCATATTCTGCACAACAAATCCTTAAAGATGCAATAATAATCATTCACATCAGTCATCCTGTTCAAAAGATTACACACTTTATTGCAGGGGTCTTCAATCTTTTCCAGAAAGGGCCAGTGTGGGTGCAGGTTTTCATTCCAACCAATCAATGGTCACACCTGATAGTCATTGAAAATGAAGATCATTAGATTTGAACAGGTAGAATTTGGTGTGGACTTGCTTGGTTGGAATAAAAACCTGCACCCACACTGACCCTTTCTGGAAAAGATTGGAGACCCCTGCTATATTGTGTTCTCTTTTTAAAAAATTAGGAGGTAATAGTCGTTTAAAAGTCCCTCAGTTGCCTTTCATGGATCGTAAATTACTATAGTTAATAATAAAAAGAATCCCAAGAAAATTAGGAATAAAATTGGAAAAACTAAATAACAACGAATATTGCTCGTGGCTCGGATATTGCTCACACACCTGGTGGACATTCGTTCCCCCACCTCGAGTGTCAGGAACAGAGAAGAGTTTCGAAGCATGTCTTCCTTATACCCAAGCATCAGTGTTTTAAATCTTGTGAACCAGTGGAGGGAGCGTAGCAGCGGGTGGGGGAGAACTTAGACGTTGTGTAGCTGGATAAGGATTAGTTGCAGAGCTCAGATGTCTATCAAAGGGAGATCACAAGATGCTGAAAAACAAATTAACGTGTCAAGTTTAATGATTTTGGCCAAGCTATCACAAAACCTTAAAGCCATGTTCATGCAGGTAACACTACACAGTTACCTACCACGAGGTGTGTGTAAACTTTTGAACTGGTTCATTTTTTATTAAGGCGTTAAATATTTAGTTTTGACTACCATATTCACTTTAATTATTTTCATTTGTATAGCATTTAACAATGGATATTGCATTTGCTATCGATATACAGTAGTATAAACATATGCGAAATGGCTTATTTATGGCGGAAAAAACAATTATTATGCAGAATCTGTGAGGCGTATGAAATCTTAGGACTTCATCTGTAGCTACTAATCGTGAAAGCCCACACGAGGGCGGCGTTGCCATTACTTTAGTCCGAAAACCCTCCGAGGTCTGAGTCAGTCCTGAACATTTCAAACAAACAGCTGTAGCTTGTGAATTATGTATAGCCTATATACATTAATTTGTCTGATATGTTTTTGTTATTTATTTATTTATTATTGTTTATAACTTTATTTTTAATTAAAAATTGTCCTAAAAATTATTATTATTATTATTATTTTTTTAAGAATGTTTCCAAACGTGATTAAGTTTTAATATAAAAAAAAAATCGTTACAACTTCTTCTAACATAATATATGTTATTCTAACATATGCGTCTATGACATCTGGCTGACGCAGTTATCCGGAGAGACGAAGTATAAAATAAAGTAAAATAAACAGTAGTTTTCGAAAATAGATTTATATTGAATTTTTAATAGGAAAAGTGCTTATTTCAGTATGTGTAGACGAGGTAGATCGTTTAAAGACAGCTATTAATTAGATGAAGTTTGTTCCACCAACTCAGTGAAGGAACAGAGAAAGGTTTTAACGTGGATCTTCCTTGAATCCTGAGAGATGGTGGGAATGGAGCAGTGGTTGGATGAGAGGACGTGTGGTACAGTGCAGTGTGAGGTTGAGGTGTGTTGATCGATATTTGGCTTTGTAGGTCATTTTTAGAAAATAGATCATATAATTATTTTTTATTTCTGGAAATATATATCCATACTGTACATATCATTCCAGTCAATATAACAGAAAATACAATACGATAAAAATTTATTTAATTTTTTTATTATTATTTTTTTCATCTCAAGATGCAGCTCAGTTTACTCAATGCTTTTTTTATGCATGTATTTTATCCAGCTATCAGTAATACCACATCGTAATCTACAAGATTTTATTAATTATAAATGATCAGCTCAGGATCACTTTTAGGGTCTATAATGCACACGCTCTGTTTGTTGTGTTGTGTTGTGCTTTATTGTGTGTACAGTATATATGTAACATGAACGATTTCTCCAACACGGCTAATACTGACATGCTAAAAATGTATATGTACTTATACTTTGCTGAAAAATTGTTAGAAGTTCACTACAGTTTTCTAAACCTTTTCCTTTGAAAGATAGAAGACCAGTTCACAAGTGAAATAAGGTACAAAAACAACAACAATACATTATATTTTGTTACAAAGATATCATACAATGTATTTATTCACCGTATTATGAAGTTATAACAGCTCAATATCAATAACTCCATAATGAAGGCAATGCAAGTCAATGTAATATTACACGTGATATAATACAAACTCTTATACACACACACTAAAAGGAAATGTACTATATAAATTGCATTTTAATATCTATTGTATTTCACAGAAACCTTTAAGTTTTTGCAGCGTGTGTTTCAGTCACCTCCCACCAGTCACTGTGTGACAGCATGAATCCACACTCTGAGGTTAAAAGATATGTGCAGCTCGGGTTTTAATAATACTGTGTAATATATGTGTATTTTTGCGTCTGGAAAAAAATAAACATTTTGAAGAAAATATTCGGATGTAGTCTTATCTATTATTATTATATATTATTATAGATTTTAGTATTAGAAATTAGTTTATTAGAGGGACAGCACATGTAGGACATGGGGTATATCAGTAGGAGAACGCTGAGGATGGAGCCACCAGGAAGGAGGAAAAGAGGAAGACCAAGGAGGAGGTTTATGGATGTGGTGAGGGAAGACATGCAGGTAGTTGGGTTAAAAGATGCAGATGTAGAGGACGGGGGGGGGGGGGGTGGAGAAGGATGATCCTACTAAACTACTGAACTACTAATACTACTAACTAGTAGATTAATAACACAACTACTAACTACTGAACAAACTAAACTACTGAACTAACTACAACTACACAAATTACTAACCACTGAACTTGTACACTAAAAAGCTAATTGTATAATCTATCTATCTATCTATCTATCTATCTATCTATCTATCTATCTATCTATCTATCTATCTATCTATCTATCTATCTATCTATCTATCTATCTATCTATCTATCTATCTATCTATTCTATCATCAGTTCTCTCTTCGCCTGTGTGTTAGGACAAAATAAGGTGTTAATAGAGGACTGAAGGAGGATGTATTGAAGAAGGAGGAGGACGTCCTGGAAGACAGAAGGAGGAGGAAATGGAAGACGTACTGGAGGACAGAAGGAGGACGTACTGAAGGACAGAAGGTGGTGTTAAAAGAGGACAGAAGGAGGAGGTACTGAAGGACAGAAGGACATCTTAATGAAGGACAGAAAAAGGTGTTAATGGAGGATAGAATTAAATACTGGCAGACACAAGAAGGTCTTAATGGAGGACAGAAGAAGGAGGTACTGATGGACAGAAGGAGGTGTTAATGAAGGACAGAAGGAGGTGTTAATGGAGAACAGAAGGAGGAGGTACTGAAGGACAGAAGGAGGTGTTAATGGAGGACAGAAGGAGGAGGTACTAAAGGACAGAATGAGGTGTTAATGGAGGACAGAAAAAAAGGCACTGAAGGACAGAAGGAGGTGTTAATAGAAGACAGGAAAAAAAGGTACTAAAGGACAGAAGGGGATGTTAGTGGAGGACAGAAGTAGGTGTTAATGGAGGACAGAAGGAGGAGGTACTGAAGGACAGAAGGACATCTTAATGAAGGACAGAAAAAGGTGTTAATGGAGGACAGAATTAAGTACTGGCAGACACAAAAAGGTCTTAATGGAGGACAGAAGGAGGAGGTACTGATGGACAGAAGGAGGTGTTAATGAAGGAGGTGTTAATGGAGGACAGAAGGAGGAGGTACTGAAGGACAGAAGGAGGTGTTAATGGAGGACAGAAAAAAAGGTACTGAAGGACAGAAGGAGGTGTTAGTGGAGGACAGAAGGAGGTGTTAATAGAGGACAGAAGGAGGAGGTACTGAAGGACAGAAGGAGGTGTTAATGGAGGACAGAAGGAAAAGGTACTGAAGGACAGAAGGAGGTGTTAGTGGAGGACAGAAGGAGGTGTTAATGGAGGACAGAAGGAGGAGGTACTGAAGGACAGAAGGAGGTGTTAATGGAGGACAGAAGGAGGAGGTACTGAAGGACAGAAGGAGGTGTTAATGGAGGACAGAAGGAAAAGGTACTGAAGGACAGAAGGAGGTGTTAGTGGAGGACAGAAGGAGGTGTTAATGGAGGACAGAAGGAGGAGGTACTGAAGGACAGAAGGAGGTGTTAATAGAGGACAGAAGGAGGAGGTACTGAAGGACAGAAGGAGGTGTTAATGGAGGACAGAAGGAAAAGGTACTGAAGGACAGAAGGAGGTGTTAGTGGAGGACAGAAGGAGGTGTTAATGGAGGACAGAAGGAGGAGGTACTGAAGGACAGAAGGAGGTGTTAATGGAGGACAGAAGGAAAAGGTACTGAAGGACAGAAGGAGGTGTTAGTGGAGGACAGAAGGAGGTGTTAATGGAGGACAGAAGGAGGAGGTACTGAAGGACAGAAGGAGGTGTTAATAGAGGACAGAAGGAGGAGGTACTGAAGGACAGAAGGAGGTGTTAATGGAGGACAGAAGGAAAAGGTACTGAAGGACAGAAGGAGGTGTTAGTGGAGGACAGAAGGAGGTGTTAATAGAGGACAGAAGGAGGAGGTACTGAAGGACAGAAGGAGGTGTTAATGGAGGACAGAAGGAAAAGGTACTGAAGGACAGAAGGAGGTGTCAGTGGAGGACAGAAGGAGGTGTTAATGGAGGACAGAAGGAGGAGGTACTGAAGGACAGAAGGAGGTGTAAGTGGAGGACAGAAGGAGGAGGTACTGAAGGACAGAAGGAGGGGTTAATGGAGGACAGAAGATATTATATGGAGAAGATTAGAGATCAGTGATTGATGCATGATATTGTGTGTTGTTGAAGACAGAGGTGTAAAGTGTTGTTGCTGTGGATCAGTGCAGGAAAGTGTCGGTAGTGGGAGCCAACACGCTGCTCTCAGGTGGCCGACCGGCGGCGACGGCGGCGGGCCGGGAACGCGCGCGGATGCCGTCGGGAGCGCGCGCCGTGCCCGCGCTGCGCCCAGTCCGTCCCGGAGCTGCAGTAGCTGCCGCTTCCCCGGTGCTGTAACTGTACCTCCGAATGGCGGCGTGCTGAGAGAAGCCTCGGAATAATAACCCGGAGCGGTCTGACACTGAGGAAGGGCCTCCGAGCTCCGGTGCAGGGTGGAGCGTTAAACCCACGCATGCGATTCCTGCCGTGTGCGATAAACGCCGCGCGCCCGGCCCGCACGCGCTCTCCGTGATTTGCACCTCCGATCGGGACTAAAAAGGTACCACAAATAAAAAATCCCGGACACCCACCGGACCGGGACTGGACCGGGACTGGACCCCGCCATGGCCGAGCGCAACTCGAGCGGCTTGATGATGATGATGATGGTGGAGCCGAGCCTGCCAGCGGAGGTGCGCGAGAAGCTGGCCGAGCTTGAGCTCGAGCTCTCTGAAGGTAAAGTTGCTGCTTCATTACCTTTTTTCTCTTTTCACACACACACACACACACACACACACACACACACACACACACACACACACACGCAATGCATTTCTTAATTTCACCCCATGCTGCATGTCAGGCCAGATGCTGAAGGTCAGCAGATCTTCTCCATCAGCCCACATCCATAAACCATTAAGCTGATATAGTGTTGAGACTTCACATGTTTTCTGGTTTGACATGATAGACATGAACGTCATGATCTCCTTCCATCCCTCTCATTCCTTCCTTTCTTCCTTCCTTCCTTCTCATTCTCTCTCTGGGTGTTTGATTTAAAAGCACATAGAGATCTTTTAGATCAGATTGTCCAATGCAGGTAAGTTATCTGATTCACTTGTAGCAGAAAACCCTCCATGCATTTAATTCTGGTGAGAATGTGCTTCCACCTCTCTCATTTTCTTCCTCTCTCTCTCTCTCTCTCTCTCTCTCTCTCTCTCTCTCTCTCTCTCTCTCTCTCTCTCTCTCTCTCTCTCTTTTTCTTTCTTTGTAAAAACACACACATTTCTAGCTCAAGCGTGCCAACCTACTGTTTAGATGTTCTGCTGGAGAACCTGGATGGTTTACGTTGCAAATCGGAATTCTGCACGTCTTGAAAAAAAGGGCTTCAAAAAGCTCAATCTTGTCTAAGATCCACAAGGTGTGGGAAGCTCCTGAGATCTAGCGTGCGATGGCGTGGACAAGCTCCTGAGAAGGTTCCTATAGCTACGTTCTGAATGCGTTCCCACTGCTATGCAAATGTACCAACTTGAGCAACCACATTGAGATTTGCATGTTCGCTTTGCCGCCTCTGGTCCGACCAGATCTTCGGCTTAGCATAGCAGCAGAGTTTCCTCCTGTCCCCGAGGTTAAGAAGGTTCAATTGCAGCGAGCCGGTTCCTATGTTTGGAGATTGGTGTGGATTTAATGGATCATAGGTCTCAGGTGTTTCTCTTGTTGTTGACGGATTGGTTTTTGTTCCATGGTAGTTTGGGTGGCATGGTAGTGGTGCATGGTGGTTGCTCATGGTGGTTCTTCATGGTGGTAGTTTTGCTCCCTCACCGTCTCAGGTTTAACCATGAGCTCGGGTTACTGTTTACGCAGATGTTCACACACACTCAATGTTTCTGCGTGGGTTTCCTCCGGGTTCTCGGCTTCCCCACCACATCCTTAAATATGCTTTAGGTGGATTCATTATCCAATACAAAATTGCCCACAGGTGTGAATCTGTATATAAATGTGTGTGTGTGTGTGTGTGGTGCTCTTTGATGGACTGGCATCCCATCCATTATATTCCAAAAGTTTGTGCATTATAGATACATTTTTTTAGACGTTCAGTTCCCATTTTTATTTTAATAATAACCTCTACTTTATTGATCCCATAGGGAAATTTTTTAGGTTGAAGTTGCTCAAAGTAAGATCAAAGTAAAGATCAAAGTATTATATTCCTAAGTTCTATACTATATAAAGTATAGACGCTGTGCAATCGATGCATTTTATTGAAATACTGTACAAAATGTGTAGCAGCAGTGAAACAGGTCTGGGGAGAGGAGGAAGAGGAGGAGGCCTGGGGTTCAGGCAGTGTTTCAATTCATCCCTAAGGTGTTCAATTGTGGCTGAATAGTTCTAGAGCAGGCCACTGATGATCTTCCACTTTATCCCATGTAAAGGATATCTTTATGGAGCTGGCTTTGTGCATGGGGGAATCACATTGTCAGGCAGAAACTGTAGTTCAAATGAAGGGAAAACCGAATGCTCCCACAGCTACGACACTACCCATGCTGTTATGCGACCAATCAGAATCGAGCTTTCAATTGGGCGATAGTATGAAAAGAATTCATCAATATCATCTGACCTATCAGAATCAAGCATTCAACCCATCTGTAGTATGAGGGTAAAAAGTCTGTTGTCTGACCAATCAGATTCAAGCATTTAACTATACTGTAAAATCGAGAGAAATAAATTACACCGTCTGACCAATCAGAATTGAGCATTCAACTGTTGTGTAGTATGAGGAGAATTAATCTATGTTGTCTAACCAATCAGATTCAAGCATTTAACTATACTGTAAAATGGAGAGAAATAAATTACACTGTCTGACCAATCAGAATTGAGCATTCAACTGTTCTGTAGTATGAGAAGAATTATTCTACACCATCTGATGAATCAGATTTGAGCATTCAACTACACGTTAGTAGGAGAATTATTTAACACCATCTGTCCAATCAGATTCAAGCATTTAACCACACTGTAATGTGAGGAGATTTAATCAGCATTATCTGATCAATCAGAATCAAGCATTTATCTATGTTGTAAGAGGAGGAATATTAAATAACACCATCTGACCAATCAGATTTCAGCATTCAACCATGCTGTAGTATAAAAAGAATAATCGACGACATCTGACCAATCAGATACAAGCATTCAACTATGCTATAATATGAGGAGTATTAAATAACACTGTCTGACCAATCAGATTCGAGCATTCAGCCAAACTGTATTCTCTGCCTCCATCTTTGTAGTAACAGTTTGCGTGAGGTGTCCAATATTTGTCTCCGTGTAGTAAATGTGTGTTTTTTTTGGTGTGTTGCACAGCTTTATTCCTGGGATTAGTACAGCCTGTGGGCCAGTGTGCATTTTATTAGATTACGTCTATTTTTATGGGCTGGCTGTTTTTCTTCTTTTGGAAGTGTGTAGAACGTTTCATAATATTATTTTGAACTACCTGTTTTTATATTGCTTCTTGAGTTAGCTATATTTTCCTAGATAGCTTCTGAGGATAATCAGCTTTTTGTTGTTGTTTTTTAGGGTTAGTCAACAACATTCTGCGCTCAACTCAAAAAAACAACAACTCAAACTGAGCTATTCTCTTCTTAGCGCCATGTTCTTGGATGAACTAAATTACATTTCAAAAACTGAATCCATAAACAAACGTCCTTCATTTTCCACTAAACTGCACTGACCTTTTCAGATGATTTTTTTGACTATATCAGGTTGAATTTTAGTCTTTGAGTCTCCACTACAAGCATAGATTTACATTTACATTTGTGACGTACAAAAGTGCTTTGAGTCTCTAGCAATGAATAAATCTACACTGGTACGCCAGATAAGCAACTTAATATAAATACAACTCTTGATTTTTACAAAGCAAAATTGAAAAGTGCTAATTTAAGTGTTTTAGGAAGAGGTAGGTCTTCAACCTCTGCTGTTCGAACATCTAGAGGAAGTTCATTCCACCACCTCGGTGCCAGAACAGAGAAGAGCCTTGAAGTATGCTTACCTCTCATTCAGAAAGAAGGTGGTACCAGTCGAGCAGTGCTGAAGGATCTCAGACAACGTGGTGAATACATTTACATTTATGGCATTTGACAGATGCCCTCATGCAGATTGACTTATGTTTATCTCATTCATACAACTGAGCAGCTATGGGGTTAAGGGGATTGCCTAGGGGCCCAGGAGTGGCAGCTTGGTGTAGCTGCAATTTGAACTTATGACCTTTAGATTCAAAGTCCAACTGCCTTAACCACTAAGCTACTGCACCACCTCCAAACCTTCAAACATATTAGATCTCACTCCTGGCATGAAACGTTTATCATTACGCAGTAACAGGATTTTATCCGCTTCCTCTGTAGGAAATACGTCAAAGAGAAATGTCTCATGATGTTTTAGTACAAAGAAAGCAAGAGGCTTTCACATATACGTTGTCAAAAATACATTACAATACAGTTATTTTTTCTTCTCTGCATATCTCAGGCAATGTTAGAAAGCTGGGGTTAGAGCACAGGGTCAACATAGTACAGCCCATTGGAGCACAAAGAGTTAAGGGCCTTGCTCAAGGGGCCAAGAGTGGCAGCTTGGCGATACAGGCTCCGGAACCCCTTGACTTTCCAATCAGTAACCCAGATCATTAACCACTGAGCTACAAGTATCTCAATATTGTAGTTATGGGGCTGCTGATTGGAGAACATGAAGATCAGGTCATGCACAATCCGCTACACCAGTTTGTTCTTGAGGGTGAGGTTGTGTTGTGTTTATCTCATAAACGCTATGAAAATTGTTTGCAAATTTGTCAACGGTAACTTGGATAGGATAAACGATCCACTGTGGTTTGTTCTTCCTCTCAGATGCCTGTCACGCTGAATTATTAAACTTATGATGATGGGAGGGGATAAGAAAGAGATTGAAAGGGGCTTCTACCTTCTGAAGCTTATAAGGAATCTGGGGTCAGAGTGCAGGGTCAACCATGATACAGCCCCCTGAAGCAGGCAGGGTTAAGGGCCTTGCTCAAGAGCCCACAGTGGCAATGTGGCGATATTGGGGCTTAAACCCCTAATCAGTAACCAAGGTGATTAGGACGAGGTAATATGATGGTCTAATGATAATAAAAAGAATAATAATCATGTATTTCTTCATCACTCAGTGCTGGAACGTGACTAGGCTTTAAGTGTATGTTTAACACACTACACCACTGGGAACCTGGAAAGGAACACGGCAATAGGATGTTGTAAAGTGGGCTATAACAAACTTCTTTCCGTCAAGTAATGAAGAACAGCTGCATTCCACAAATACCGTTGTCATGTGCCACGCTGACGCCACGCTCACACAGTGTTTATGAAGGCATTTGATCATCCAGTTCTTTCAGGAGCGAGTACAGGAAACTCATAGAGGCTTCTCCATTCATCTGAGGAGCTTCATCAGGTCTACTGCATTCATTACTTTAAAGCTAAAACCCGTAAAGGTGATTTTTGTAATAGTTCAAACCTTTTAAATGGCTGATCATAACACAGTAATAAAGATGTGGGTATTTGGGTCATCATAGTTACCAGTTTGACATGTTTTCCTTCTCAGATTGAATTGGGAAGCCATGCGTTCACACTAACAAGACAACTAGTTATTAGTTACATTTAATGTGTCCTGTTGACATTTTCGTAAATAATACAACGATGATTGATTATTTTCATTTTTTATTTGTGTTATACTGCAGCATTTCTTCAATAACAATTATTGTCATTTATTAAAGAACAGAATGGTGTACATTCAATTTATTTGTGGCAGAGCTCCTAAGCCATGAGGTCAAGACCCAGTACCAGGTCTCGGATGAGTTGATGCCAGGCTCCAAGAAGCTTTTGTGAAAATTGTCTATATTGACCTATCAGAATCAAGCATTTAACTATACTGTAAAATGGAGAGAATTATTCTACACCATCTGATGAATCAGATTTCAGCATTAAACTACGCATTAGTAGGAGAATTATTTAACACCGTCTGTCCGATCAGATTCAAGCATTTATCTATGTTGTAAAAGGAGAATTTATGAGAAGAATAATCTACGACATCTGACCAATAAAGATACAAGAATTTAGCCAAACTGTAGTATAAGGATAATTAATTTACACATCTGACCAATTAGAGCCAAGCATTCAACTATGCTGTAGTATGAAGGAAATTAATGTACACTGTCTGAACTGAACTGCAGTATAAGGAGAATTATTCTACATTGTTGACCAATCAGATTCAAGAATTCTGCAGCGGTAACAAAACAAGCATGTTATAATTATAATCTTTAACATAGATCATTTTTGGTTGATGGTATCAGAATGTGTAAGGCATTATTTTACATGTTGCTGGTTTGTATAACAGTGAAAAACAGAAAGATCTCTGTATGTACTTCCTCATTGCGTATGATAAGCTGCGACCCACATTGAGTATGATTAGCTGCGGGACTGGAGCAGAAGAAGACCTAATTTCTTCCAGCTTTAGCATGTCTTACTGTTACTGTCTATTCTATTGAGAGACACATTGAGACAGAAATAGCAGCAGAATACATCACCCAGTACTGACATTTGCAGCGGTACTGATCTTTTGTTTTTCTCGAATACAGCAACTCATTTGGTAGTAACCCATTTAAAATGGGGAAGTTTGCAGGAGACTGTGAGGAGAAGTTCTGCCTGTCTTCCAAATACAGTCAGCTCCAGCATGATTTGTGTGTTATGAAAATCAATCTATCTATCTATCTATCTATCTATCTATCTATCTATCTATCTATCTATCTATCTATCTATCTATCTATCTATCTATCTATCTATCTATCTATCCATCTATCTATCCATCCATCCATCCATCCATCCATCCATCCATCCATCCATCCATCTGTTGAGTGCTAAGGGCCTTGCTCAGGGCCCCACAGCTTGATGGTGCTGGGATTTGAACTTATAAACTTCCGACTGAACTTCAACACTTTCCACTGAACTACCACTTTCCATAAATATCTGTTTATCCATCCATCCATCCATCCATCTGACCGACCGACCGACCGACCAACCATCCAACTAACTAACTAAAGTACAATGTCATAGGGTGAAATGGAGAAGGGGATGGAAATCCTTTATAAACTCTTCTCTGTATTTGTTTAAATTGCTGAGCGAGATAACATGTCAAGCATCTTAGCACACCACAAGCTCTCGAAAGTGTTGTACCTTTGAGCTTTCTTTCTAATCATACCGTTAGTGATAAACCTACAGGAACTAATTTATTGATAGATAAATACAACTTTATTGTCATTGCATAGTACATGTACACAGCAACGAAATGCAGTTTAGCATCTACCAGAAGTGCAAATAGTAGCAATTGTGCAAATAGACAAGTGCAGATAAATATGTAAACCTACAAGTAAATCGTTTTAAGTCGATGGCAGTAAAAAATGTGCAGACACTGTTTTAAAGCAACCACATGTAGAAGGTTGACACTGAAATTTCTATTTGTAATCTATGTATTTCTGTCAAGCTGTTATGGGACAATGCCAGTTGTTTAACGTGCCATACAAATAACATTGGATTGAAATATCTAGAATGTAAATTGCAACTGATGAACATTTATTTAAGGTAAAAAAGAAATACTGTTTTTAATAAACCCTCATGTGTCAGGATTTGTGGCATGTGCTTGCAACCGGCTATATATCCGCTCTTAAACTGCCTTCGGTGCATTATTTTTAGTTCCACTGACAAGGAGGTCTGGGAAAGGACATGTCGAGTAGCCCATTTCCACTTTTTCAATAATCAATGGCGTTTACTTAAATCAGTACCCTGGCTATTTCTAGGTAATGAAAATATCTCAGGTGGGAGACTTCAGGTGCTACATAGCAAAATCTGACAAGAATCTAAATTGCTGAATGATGCAGTTAAAATTGTTGGTCCGTATCGGTGGTAGAAAGCGACTGCAATTTTTGAATGCAAATATCTTTTAACCAAAGACATAGCAAATATCTTTTAATGCAAATTTTGTCATTGTTTTGGAGCTTACTAGATTGCATTAGAGATAAAGTCTAACTTATTCATAATAAAAAAACACAAAAGTGCAGCTAGTTCCATAGATTTTTTTTAAATGAATGCAGAATGATTTGATAAGTGTAGCATTCCCACTTTATTTATTTTTTACTTTACTTACTCCAGCATTGAAATTTGTCTTTTACCCCGTGTACGGTATAACTATTAGCAAAATCAGTCGCGTTAACTAGCAAACTAGCTTCAGAAAAACCCTTGTTATTATTAACTACCAGATAACAACTAGTTTGTTTGGATAATAGGGCCTTTTTTATTCTCTATGTTAAGTTTAGGTAACTTATTATAAGTTATTGATATAATACAAGTAAAACCAGTAGATGAGTCAGATAGCAAATGTGTATTATAATCATATAATCAAACAAGCTAGCAAATTAGCAATCGGTTTCTGCTTCCTAGGATTGCTTGACATGGAGCGTCATTAGAAGCAGTGAAAACTGATTAGATGTTGGTGTTTAGTGTCAGTCGTTCAGATTTTATCACTTTTATTTGTTGCATGAGGAAAAATCCTGTGAGAAGAAGTGGGGACTAGCATTACTCCGAACCTTAACAATTTTCTCTGGCTGTATATGTGTGTGTGTGTGTGTGTGTGTGTGTGTGTGTGTGTGTGTGTGTGTGTGTGTGTGTGTGTGTGTGTGTTCTTTATTCAACTACATTACAAATTTGGTTCTGGTAATTTGTACCCCAAAAAAGTCTCTTGTAGGTGTCAAGTCTTTTTTTCGCTTTGTCTAAATTCAGATTCCGCATCACTGGTAAGCCGTTTTGGATGAGCGTGTTTGTCCTATGTATAAGTGTAAATGTCACAAGCTGTCCTTTTCTATTTATAAAATGTCTGTATAGAATCCCTCACACATTAAGCACCTCCAGCCAGATGTTCTTGCTTTCTTAAAATGACTGTGTATTTTTTGTTTAATTAGCTTTAAACTTGTTTCTCAGTATCTATGCTTTTCTCAGTATCTAACAGGTGAGTGTTAGGGGTTGTAAGTGTATTCTTGTGCTTTTGTACCAACTAGTGCTCTGTTGAACATTCTGAATAGGAGCAAGAAGGTTCCCTATCGCCATTATTACATCTTTATTGCATCTTTTTAAGTTTTTAGCGAACTTTTGGTGTACATTTGTTTCTCTATTATGCTTTTTGAACCATCTGGGAACAGCTGGTGTCCTCTTTCTGTTTTTGGACACATCATTTCTTGCGTCTCGCTCTTCTGATTGGCCAGCTGATTCTGTGGCGTTTGTTTTTTTCTTTTTCCATGTAGGTGTCAGCGGGTAACATTTTGTTTTCTTTAGGACAACGCAGTTCATGGTGTTCTCCATATTTTACAGATGTTTAATTCATTTTTATTTGTATTGCGCTTTAAACAGATTAGAAAATTGTATAAAAGAATGTTGGAGTGTAGTGAAGTAAGTAATAATTGTAAGTTTATCCCTAATACGTGAGCCAGTGGTGACTGTGCCAGGGAAAAACTCCCTGAGATGGTATAAAGTGTAAACCTTGAGTGTAAAAACCTAAAGTGTAAACCAGACTCAAAACAGAACCTATCCTCATCTAGATGGTACTGAATGTCCTTTCATTCCAGGTACATTGTTGCTGAGGTGTTCTGATCAGCGATAGGTTCTTAAATGCAGAACTGTTCATGCAAACTGTGATCCTGAGCCAATGTCGTAGATTGTTGATATGAATTCCTGTTCAAATTCATCCTCAAAGTTCTTGAGTTGCTCAGTAACTTCATGGACCTTTAGGCTGTTGATGTTGAACTATCCCCAGTCTACAGTAAATCTACAGCAATATCACACTTTCTGTACACTTGTTTTGTTCTGTCATGTAATAAAGTGAATTTCTTATACAAATGCGGATAATTATTCACAACTCAAACGTAAAAACGCAAGCGAAAATTATATAAAAACATGTCAAGACACTGGAATACAAAGAAATAACCAGAAGCCTGAGGAATGAACCGTGAGCATGGTGGACAAGCGGAAAAACGCTGAGTGTGGTGCGAGATAAGCCTTAGCATTACCATTAAAAATTGTAGCTATATAATTGTCCGTGATTTTGGTGCAGAGGTCATGTGACGTGGTGCAGCGATTACTAGGAAACGTATTCCATAAACCTATTTTTTTATGTTTCTCCTGACCTTTTTTATGTACGTACATCACTTTAATGTTGTTGTATTTATTTTATTTACATCCGAGACATTTGGCAGACGCACTCGTCCAGAGCGACGTACAAAAGTGCTTTGAGTCTCTATCAATGAATGAATCTACACTGGTATGCTAGATTACAAACTTAAAATAAATCAGACTCTGTTGAAAGTACTTGTTTTGCAATTTAGAAAAGAAAATGTCACAGCTAGACAAAGCCATTCCCCGATGTCAGCTAGGTGGAACCTTTACCCAGAGGTGTTCATTAGCGTTCCTCAGTGGCATTTCCCACTTCCCTGCATGTAATAAGTATTTTCTCTCTCAGCAGCACACTGCAATATCCACCTGAACTACTGCTTATTAGCGTCCGCACTGGTATCCTTGGAACCCTGCAGCATTATTATGGGATGCCAATGGGTTGGTGTTACGGCTTCACTTTGTGTCGGAATTCTGGATGTTGTTTAAAGTGAGGATAATACCTGACCTCGGCACAGGCGTGATTTACAATGGAGCGTTTACAATGACAGGGCTCTGGGGTTTGTTCTGTAATTTACGCCTGTGTGCTAAGCTTTCAGGGAACCGTGTTCACTCATTTTGAATGACAACAAAGAAGAAGGGTCGATGTATATTCATTAAAGGTTGTTGTATGTATTTGGAAATCGGAGTGTTTTCCCGTAAGAGGTTACATTTAGGGCCAATGCAAGAAGCTACGAATTAAAAAGAAAAAAAGCCTGATTCAGCAACTTTCCATCTCTGGTGAATACAGGAATTAATAACATTCATAAGATTATAATCGTTTATTAATAGTTATTAAAAAATTCATTTTCTGAATGTCAGAACTCTACTTAATGAGATTATTGCTGAGTAGTCACGTCCCATTGATGTTCCATGAAACCCACAGCGTTATACAACCTAATTTACAATAAAACAGGAAGTCAGAGCAGGACATATTGACTGGATCTTCCTTTTGTTTTCTAAGAGATATTGGTTACTTGATAGTTAGTACTATGGACACAAGCCCAAGCAATAACGATGAGTCTGATTTATTTGTGGAGGTTTTTTATACCTCCTTCAACAAAAGGTGAATGAATTCAAAAGCTATTATAGTTGGGAAATGGAATAGAACAAATGCATTTAAACAGAAAAATACATATTTATGGCTAGCGCTTTGGTGGTGCACTATAAACACTCAATCTTGCTGAAGCAAATATATGTCTTCTAAATGCGTATCTTCTAAATACATTTGTAGATCACCTTAACGCTAAGAAATTCATACTAAAAGCCGCAAAACCTCATTGGGATTTTGTATTGTGGCATGGGATTCTTCATGAGTCACGCTTCTAAGGTCGGTGTGCATGCTGAAATAAGTGCAGTAAAAGAAAGAAGGCAAACACGGACATTATAACATAAGACTTCCCACTGCGAGAAATTCCACAAAACAACCAATTATTGACAGTGATTTAACAGTTTCTTTTCCTCACTCGAGCGTACTCATGCTTTTGTTGAAAACAGAAGACTGGTTTAAATCATACTGTACATTCTGGCTTGAAATTGAACTCATTTCGAAAAATTTACAGGAAGTTACTGCAATACCTGCTTTCATTTCAAAGCAGCTAACTCCAGGACACTTTTTAGACAAAAGTTTATGGACTTCTTCTTCTTCCTTCGGCTCCTCCCATTAGGGGTCGCCACAGGGGATCATCCGTCTCCATACCCCTCTGTCCTCTACATCTGCCTTTTTCTCCTTCGCCTTCCTCTTTTCCTCCTTTCTGGTGTCTCCATCCTCAGCATTCTCCTATTGATATACCCCATGTCCCTCCTCTGCACATGTCCAAACCATCTCAATCTCGCCTTTATCACTTTGTCTCCAAAACATCCTACATGTGCTGTTCCTCTAATAAATTTATTTCTAATCCTGTCCATCGTCGTCACTCCCAACGAAAACCTCAACATCTTCAGCTCTGCTACCTCCAGCTCCACCTCCTGTCTTTTACTCAATGCCACTGTCTCTAATCCATACAACATCGCAGGTCTCATCACAGTCCTATAAACACAAAAGTTTGAAATGTGCTTTTTAACATCAAATTCCACATTCAGTCTTCATTTGTTGTTATAATTACACTCGCTCATTCAACCACTTGGATGTTAGAAAAGTCAGAAGTCAGAGCTCTGTAGAAGGTCAGTCAAGATTTTCTGAGCTGGCTTTGTGCATTGTCATGCTGGAACAGGTTTGCTTCTCCTAGTTCAAGTGAAGAGGAAAATTTAATGATAGCGCTTCCAAAGAAATCCTATGTAATTTCATGCCTCCAACTCTGTGGTAACAGTTTTGGCAAGCACCACATATAGCTGGAAAAGTCAGGTGTCCCAATATTTCTATTCATATATTATTTTGCTGTTATCAAGGCCCAAATTCATTTAGCATGGCTAGCAAGTCAATCGAAACGAAATGATTCAAGATTAGGCTTAGGTTTTTAGTAGTAATTCACAAGATTTTAGTCACTTAACTGAACCTTAAACATGCAGTTACGACTCTCCTATTTTATCAGTCACAGCTGTGGTATAGAAAGGGTTTTTTATGACTTATTTTTTTAATTATTCATCGACAAATTTACATCCCCGATCACAGGATTTCGCCGATTGTAGGTATACAAATAACTCACGATGCTTCCGAAGCCACTTCCCACTATTGTCTTATTTTCTTTCTGTCATGGTGATTATTTATTGAGGACTCTCAGTGCCTCTGGTTCTTTAAACCCTGTCTCTCAGCTTTATTGTTATTGATGCCAAGATGCTGGCGGAAGAGATGAGCTCTTAGGACTAAATGCTGATGCTTCACAGTACACACGTCAGTTTTTCGATGAAAAAGCAAAAAAAAAAGAAATATGTCCTAAAAAAAAGGGAACAGTGTATATTCAATAGGAATTTCGTATCATTTTAATGGAACTGTAATGAAAAAAATTGGTAAGTATTAAAACTAATTATTAACACAAAACTAACTAATCATCAACACCTTTTCACACAGGGCCATGTAGTTTTGGATTTTGTTTTCCCTTAATAATAAAAACCTTCATTTATATACTGCATGTTGTGTTTACTTGTGTTACCTTTTACTAATATTTAAATTAGTTTGATGATCTAAAACATTAAAGTGTGACAAACATGCAAATAAATAAGAGATCAGGAAAGGGGGCAAACATTTTTTCACACCACTGTGTGTGTATATATATATATATATATATATATATATATATATATATATATATATATATATATATATATATATATATATATATATTACTCCCCGTCTCTAACCAGCAGCGGCTCGATGCCGATCACCAAGCTCAAAACATCTTGAGAGATTTCTCCAGATTTTTTAGATCTATCTATTTCACTCCTAGCTGTCATGATGTGCAGACAGAAAAAATAAAACCATATACAGACACTTTAATCCTAGGAATAAGTTCCATTTCCGAGTTTCTGATCTGAGCAGGAATATTGATCAATAAAAAGCGTAGACTTGGTGCTCTTGCGGTAATATGTGAGGTTGTTATTGCTCTGTGCAGTAGTTGAAGCATGCTGTGGAGAGATTTCAGAGACTGCTCCAGGCCATGAAGCCTCAGTGTGTTCAATACCAGAGCTGTGAATGATGTGTGTGTGTGTGTGTGTGTGTGTGTGTGTGTGTGTGTGTGTGTGTGTGTGTGTGTGTGTGTAAAAAATTGTGTGTTATAGCTAGATGAAAGAAAGTGTCTGGTTTAAACCCTGAAAAGATAAATAATTCCTCTCACAGTGTCTCTGAACTCTGAAAAACTGCTCGTTAAAAAAATCTTTTCGCCATCGTCAGAATGTTAGACTTGATTCGAAGTTCGATGATTTTCTCTAATGCCTTTTCTAATCAAATGTGGCTCAAAACAGCTTCAATAAGAGGTTAAATAAAAAAGGGAAAAATATAAAAAACAATTTAAATACATTTTTTATATGTGATATGATATTGCTACATTGAGTGTATATGTATATATATATTTTTAGTAATTCAATATAAAAAAAATCAGTATATTATATAGATTCATCACACACAAACTGATATATTTCCAAGTGTTTATTTCTTTTAGTTGTGATTCGTGGTGTCTCACTCTAATCAGCTCATTAAATCCAAACACCTGCAAAGGTTTTCTGAGCCTGTAAATTGTGTCTCAGTCTGGATCAGGCTCCACAATCATGGGGGATGATTGCTGACTTTTGACAGTTGTCCAGAAGACCATCATTGACACCCTGCACATGGAGGGTAAAACACAAACACTTAAAACATATCAGTCTGTGTGTGATGAATCTATGTAATAAAAAAAGATATACTTTTAGTATTGAATTACCAAAATAAATCAACTTTTTAATATCATTTATTGAGATGCACCTGTGTGTGTATATATATACATCGTAGGGTTACGTTCTAAGACCGCTACGGATTCCTGCCAATTTTAAAATAATCGACAACTTGCTGTTCGTTAAGTTCCAAATGAGAACGACAAATTTTCCACGCGTTCCGAACCGCATATTATCGGGGGTTGACTGTTTACTTTTCCAGCCATATGTGATTCTTTCCCAAGCTGTTACTACAAAGTTGGAGGCACACAATTGTTACAGAAGCTGGAATTATATGTTAAAGCTGTTTAGCATCTTGGTGTGACCATGATGAGCTCAACGTAGAATAAAAGCAACACATTAAGTAGCTTTGTTCAATGTAATCCAAACATTTACATATTTATTTGTAATATTAAGGATGTTTATCTAAAAATTGGGGGGGGGAATATGAGTGGGGAAATGACTATAGGTTGCAGTTAATGCTTGAAGCCATTGACCTGGATTCGGTTCAGCTGTTGAGAGATGAGCATAGGAAGATGAATGACCAAAGCTAGCTCCTGCTGAGAGCTGCTCTTTCTCTCTTTCCTTTTCTCCCCTCCTGGTTTTTTCCCTCCTATTTTGTCTCCTGGTGAAGATTTATTTTTTCATCTTTCTCCTACGCTCTCTTTTTTTTTTTTACTATCTTGTTTCACTCTTTCTCGAGACCATAGACTATCTTGCTATGATCAGGCCTTAAATCACACGAGAAGACTTTGTGTGGTTTCTGTTCATGCCTGCAGATTAAAAAAAGTGAAAGTGTAATGTCATTGTGAAAGTCTAAGACTTTTGTGATGTACATTGTGTTCAGGGTAACTTAATTATGTGACTTAGCATCACATTTGGATTTTTATTGGGAAAGAAATAAGTAAAAAAATAATATATTGGGTTTTTTATATTTGAGAAATAAAAACTGTCCTCAGTAATGGATTTTAAATTTCGGACCCCACTGAATTCTTTGCTTGCTTTTTTCATGCATGTAATTATATTACCATCTGTTTGTTTGGCTTTTTCGCTTTCTCTCCAGAGTCATGTTTCTCAACTGGCTTCCATAAGCATTTGTCTCTGAAGTTAACACTTTACAGCTTGGACGGATTAAAGCGAAGATGATTTGTCCAAGAACTCGGTCTGGAGTCTGTGTATACTTCAAACATGAGATTCCCAATAGCATTGACTGTTTCTGGGATTTCTCATTATGAAAAGAAAAGATGTTTGAACTTGAATTGCAGTTTCTATGCTTTCTATGAATAGCTTTCTCAAACAGTAATTTGGAATTGCTAGAAGGAAAACAAAAGCCACCAAGTGTATGAGGTGTCATGTAGAAATGTCTCCTTACATTTTTATTCACTAATTCCAGCTTTTAACTACAGCTAAAGATATTAACCCAAGGATATCAGGAATATATTTATTATATCTCCTACAAACAAAAAAACTTCATTAAAACTTCATTAAACTTCATTAAAACTCCATTTCACCAGCAGCCACTATAATGACCAAGAATCTCCAAAAAATACTAACAATATCCATTCAACACCACAGATTTCCAGCAAAACACAAGCAATCTCAGTTTCCACCAATTTCAATCAATACATTTTATTCAAAACCTATTAATTTTCATAAAACTTCATCGTCCAGTCAAGTTTATTTCTATAGCGCTTTTCACAACAGACATTGTCTCAAATCATCTTTACAGAATAAAAGAGTTAAGGTGAACGATGTGTATTTACCACCGATGAGTGGCCATGCCGACTGTGGCAAGGAAAAACTCCCTTAGATGTTATGAGGAAGAAACTTTGAGAGGAACCAGACTCAAAAGGGGAACCCATCCTCATTTGGGTGATATCAAGAGTGTGATTATAGTCTTTCAACAATACAGAACACTGTAGAGTGAGAACTAACATGAGCACTGGAATGTAAGATTATGAGTAATGTTCTTTCTACAGTCTTATACAGTCTGATTATGGAACCAGGAGCTACTGAGCAACTCATAAAATAGCTCAACATTTTCAATCATAACAGATCCAACACCAGCTTCTCCATGCCAGAACCTTTAAACACTCAAAGAGGTCCAGTGTCCAAACTCCACATGAAGTGGGATGTTTGCGGGGTTGGCATTTACTTTTTTAAAGGTCCACAATCTTCATGAGGTGGGACGTGACTGGAGCTGTCACAACCTCAGGATGCCTCGGGATGGGTAGAGAGAGAAGAATCGTCTACTGGAATAGACTCCTGTTTTAACAGTAAAATGTACCAAAAAGTCCATTAATCTCCATCAGACATTGTAAGTTACTACTGGACACCAACCTTCAGAAACATATTTGATTAAAGACCAACAAATAGAAGTGGCCTTCTTTGAATTGTCGCTAAAATATTAGGAGGTCTGGGGTTCAGTCAGTGTTTCCAACGGTTTTCAATAGAGTTGAGGTCAGAACTCTATATAAGAAGATCGTCCACTTAACCCCATGTAAAGCAGATCTTCAGGAACTGGTTTGTGCACAGAGGTATTGTCATGCTGGAACAGGTTTTGGTCTCCTGGTATAATTGAAGGGAAAATTCTATGCTATTGCATCCAACCACATTTTATACAACTGTGTACCTCTAACATTGTGGGAATGGTTTTGCAACAGCGTAGATGCTTGAAATCGCATCTCGATTGAGGGAGTGAATTGGGAACTCACAAGAACAAAACAGATTTCTTTTTGCTCATTTGCAGCCTGTTGTTGTATATTTAGGAAGCGGAAAAAGCACAAACAGCCGCACACTCGACCCTAAATGCATGCTCCTTCATTTCTTAATTTTTGTAGGGTGTTTATGAAACAATAACTTGTTCTTTACCAGATGAGGAGTTTTCGGAAAGCTGATTTGGAAACTAGAAGAAGAGTGGCTGTCCTGGACCTGTGTGCTTTGGTTACCCCTTTAGGTCCTTTTGTTTGTTTTCTATCTCTTTTAGTTTGTTGCATTAGAGTCACGTGATTGAACAAAAAAAAAATGTCAGGTTATCAGGTTCAAGGCTCTTTGTTCAACTTATCCGAACGTTATGAAAGACGTTGACATGCAGGAAGGACAGGGTGACTTTGCTTCCTTTGGTTTATGTGCAGGATGAAAAAAAACGTCTCATGTAGTTAGTATAGAATCCATCTACAGTTCAACTACTGAAATTATTCAGCATGTCTTACTTTTTCTCTGTACGGTAGCGTCTAAGATCAATCAAACCGTTTTACAGCATTGCTTATGCTTCTTCCATTAAGATGCGGGTGATACGTGCTAATTCCGAATGCAGTACCCTATAGCAGATAGCACCACATACTCGAATATGGTTTCTTCTTGACTTTTCACATGTGATTGGCAGCATACTGCACATGAACTGGTTCTTCATGCTCGGATTCATGAATAATGGGATTTATGAATAATGGGATTGTTATAAAAACTCGCTGGTTGTGGGCTGGGAGTGAGGGCGACACATTGTTTCATTGTGTGAGTGTGTGAAAGAGAGAAAGAGAGAGAGAGAGAGAGAAAGAGAGAGAGAGAGAGAGAGAGACTCTGGAATGCGCCATTACCAGAAGGTACCAGACTTTCACTATAAAAGGGGCGGAGTCATGAGTGGGTAATTTCTTAGTAAAGGGAAAGGACTGTGTCAGGCTGATTGTGTGTAACTGTTCTTGCGATGAGTTCATGGGGTTTTCTTGCTTTTTATTTATTATTCATTTATTTTTGTACATTGTTTTTGCGTCAATCTGGCAACTCAGAAATACCAAGAACGGAGGACGCCAACTGATAAAATTCTATGATAAGGATTTGTAGTAGTGTTTAACCAGTATGTGATGATGTCATACAAATATTGCTGCCTATTGTAAAAGGCACAAGGCAATCGTCAGCAGATTGCAAGTTCAAATCCCAAAGATGTAATTGAGGGAGAAATGGCAATAACGGTAATTAACCAATTGTGTGCTCATGTATGCGACAAGGGTTTTCCTCTAATTGTGTTGATCAGCACATGTGCAGCAGTGCAAAAAGCTGATTCTGGCCGCTTTGACGTGTCTCGGAGGTGGTTTCAGCCTTCACCCTTCCTGTTAGTACAACACTTATCATGTGATAGGTGATTGCTGGCTGGAGGGTAGGAATCAGTAACCCCTCCCAAACAATGAATAAATACAGCAACAACAACACAAGCCATGCATGCATTCCATGATTCAGTAAAGAGTATTTCATGTAACAAAAAAAAAGACAAATAAGATTAATTATATGTACAAGGAAGAGATATTTAACATATCAAAAACCAGAATATTTATGTGGTGTAAATATCACACATTCCACATTTAATCTGATTTTGTCGTCTTGGTTAGATTTGTGTAAAAAATGAATGAGCATGCTGTGAATATTCACACCAGTGATGCGGCCTGGTCTCCTCATGTTTTAGCTTTGGCATATGAGCACACTGGCATGGTGTACAATTTGACCAAATGGTAAACACACACATCAGATGGCCACCAAATGTAGCAACAGCTTCTGATGTTTTTAACAGTCGAGCGCAGAAACCTGGCAGGCACTCAATTTTGGTCCAGAACACTGGTTTAGTGGAAACCGTGGCAAGCCTTGGGAATTCACCTACAGTACAACAAATGAGAAAAATTCACAGTGATTCAGTTTACAGAAAGGTGTTAAAGAATCTAAAGCATCAAAGAACAAAACACTGATTCTGTTCTTTATTGTACAGCATACATAACATACAACTTATAAACCTAAAATGATTTCCCATCAAATCACCAATAAGTCACAAATCAGACATGAACACTCACCATCAACAGCAAGACGATTCACCAAAAAACAACACATCATCATGAAATCTCAGGATTTTACCAAGATTTTCCATCAGACACCGTACAACACTAAGGCACCTCATGAGGATTTGATATAATTTTCACAAAACACCAACATTCTCCATTAACTCTTCTGTAAAAGAAAACAATTCTTGGTACTTCTCACCAGGGGGTCCCCACACATGCTGGACCCCATTTGAGCCAAACAAGTTTATTTTAGTCTCATCAGACCACAGGACAGCAAGAGCTTCAGAAGAGGCTTTCTCCTGGGACGATGGCGATGCATACCGACTTGTTGCGGTATACGGCGTACGTTCTGAGGACCTGGAGAACCCTTCACTTCTGCAACCTCTAAAGCAATGCTTCAGCACTCATTTATGTCTTTGGTATTGTCCCTTAGAAGATATAATAAAATGGGTGCTAAAATGTGAGGTTTTTACCTCACCATTTTGTGAGATACAGTATATGGTTTTCGAAACATCTTCGATTTCACGTCTCGGATTTCATTATATGTGAAACAGAGACATTTGACATAATTAAGCAAGTTTATAGAATTGCTGCAATGGGTCGTTCGGGGTGTTTTAAGTGGCACATGTGCTTCAAGAGCAGAAGAAAATCACTGAAAGAATAGGAGAGATCAGAAAGGCCTTCAACGAGCTTAACCCATGAAAATGGAAGAACCCACCCTACTCACCAGATGTGGCTCCTGCAAAAATCTTCCCTCTTCCCAAAGATGAAGATTCAGCTCAAAGGTTGCCGTTTTGCCACCATTGCAAAGATCCAGTGCGAATCGCAGAAGGTGCTTGACACGCTTCGGAAAGAAGACTTCCAGGACACATTCCAGAAGTGGCAAGAACGCGGGGAGCGCTGTGGAAGGGGACTATTTTGAAGGTGATAGTGTGAAAACGTAGATAAATAAATACAACTTTATTGTAAGTAGAGCCTAGTCTCAAAACTTATTGATACCACCTCATATCATTCATGCACATCACTAAATAAAGCCACCATCAAACACCATGATTTTCGCCAAACACCGTACCAAACCAACATTACACTTCAAACACCAATATTTCTTATAAAACACCAACACACATCATCAATTACTAAGATTGTCCTCCAGGCATTGTAGCACAACAAAAATATACGTTAAAAACTGAGAAATTTCAGGAAACACCCATAAAACAGCACACATCGATAAATACAATCATCAATTCAATTCAAATGAAATCAATTTAATTTGTATAGCGTTTTTAACAATGGACATTTCAGCTTTACAGAAATAAACATATTATAGATATAAATACCTATAAGTTTTTCCTTTATGAGTGAGCCAGTGGCAACAGTGCTAAGTAAATACTACCTGTGGTGGTATGAGGAAGAGACTTTGAGAGGAATCCGATTTAAAAGGGAACCCGTCCTCATACGGTTGACACTGAATATCCATTCATTATAGGTCTATCATTGTTGCGGTTATCATCTGTTCACTGATGGAGACCTGAACGCAAAACTGTTCATGGAAATTGCAGACCTCAGCCATTGTAGCAAACTCTTTATATTATTTACAGTCCAAATTCATCCTCATGGTTCTTGAATTAACATCTCTACAGTAACATGAATCTTTTAGACGGTTCATGTGGATTCATCCTTAGCAGCAGTGCTCGATCTAGAATGAAAGAGAACTTCATCCAGAGAAAGGGTGTCAGGATTTTTCAGGCAGTCCGGAAAGAGTAAAGAGAAAGAATCAGTGGTACCATCAAGAATTTCCATCAGACACCACAAAACACCAACATTTGAAATACCAAGTATCTTTTATAAAAATACGAACAGACACAATCAAACTCACCAAATATGAATAAACTGTCAAATATCACAATTTTCCACTATACACAGAAAAACACCATTACCGTTTAAACACCAGAGACCATCAAACACTAAGAAATGTCATAATTGTAATGTAAAATAAGTGCAAGACAGAAAAATTACTATTTTCCATTAAACACAAGCAAAAGCCAAAATGTCACACTTTTTCCTGCATTCTTGAATTCTTTATGAAACACTCAAGCACTATTACATACCAGTTTTCTTGAACACTCACCTTCTCATTCTGATGCTGTTCGGTTTTAGAATTAAACTGAACTAATTGAAGTTACATTCATGGCATATCTGAACATCTGTGATATTCCTTTTGTAGGTAGTAGGTTTTTTGGGGAAAAAAAAATTGCTTAGTATGTTTTAGTCTTAAGGTAATCTCCGCTCCAGAAATCTGCACTTCAGGGAATCTGCTTCTAGGTGAATAGCTGAGGTGAGCAACTGTTATAGCATTTGGTTAAAAGATTGAATGGATTTCTAATGGCTGAGCTTTTGAGGGAGTGGTACAAGTTTCAGGGCATAGTACTGTAGGGTTACAGTCTCCTGCCACACATTATCTAAATGTTTAGTTGCCTGGGCTGGAGGCACTTTTAGGGTGATTTTGTGTTTCTTGTGTTTTGTGTTTCTTGAGTTCTTACTTAAGATACAACTCGGTGTGTTTCGTTTCACTATTAGAGGAATATTTTTATATGCTACTGACTGCAGCAAAAGGGTTTGTTGGTTGTACAGATTTCAAAACACAGGCAGTAAGAGACATCAATTTGTCCTTGCTTTAAAGAACAAAAAATTTTAATAAAAATATAACAAAAATATAATTTTATATATATCACGTTATATATGTAAATATTTTTGAAAATCTAGTTTAAACAAGTTTAAAAAAAGCAGTCCTTTATGCACTATTTCTCCCAATGAACACACCATAAGGTGTCGAGGGATGTTCGCTCTCAGACGTGTCCACCATCCAGAACCTCTCGCTGTCACCATCTGTCATACCACACGCTGCTCTCAGATTGGACAACGGCTCAACCTTAGAGAGCCAATCAGGAGCGGGAAACTAAGAAACCATTGAGGAGGACAGGAAAAAAGGACGGACCTAGTTATCATGAGACACCATGGACCGTCATATTGCTTCTAACTGCATTTATATAATTCCTTCCGTCTGCTAATCTTTTTCTGTTTTGCTTATTTTTTTCCGTCTTTCTTCTTCTTTCTTTCTTTTTCTCTCTATAACATTTATTATTTTTCATTCTCTCTGGTAATCACTGCCTTCCTCCTTTTCTTTTTTTTTTTTAATGTAATATTCTCTCATTTAGCCTGAGGAATGGAGAAGGAGTGTGCTGGTGCCAATCTTTATAAGGAAGATGTGCAGACCTGCAGTAACTACAGAGGAATAAAGTTGATCAGTCACACCAAAAAGTTATGAGAAAGAGTAGTGGAAGCCAGGCTGAAAGAAGAGGTGACCATCTGTGAGCAACAGTATGGTTTCATGCCGAGGAAGAGCACCACAGATTTATTTGCATTATTTGCTTTGAGAATGTTGATGGAGAAGTATAGAGAAGGTCAAAAGGAGTTGCATTGTGTGTTTGTGGATTTAGAGAAAGCATACGACAGGGTGGAGAGAGGAGTTGTGGTATTGTATGAGGAAGTCTGGTGTGGTAGAGAAGTATGTGAGGGTGGTGCAGGACATGTATGAGGACAGTGTGACAGCAGTGAAGTGTGCAGTAGGAACGACAGAATGTACTGCATCAAGGATCGGCTCTGAGCCCTTTCCTGTTTGCAGTGGTGATGGACAGGTTGAAGAACGAGTTCAGACAGGAGTCTCCGTGGATTATGATGTTTGCGGATGATATTGTGATTTGTGGTGAGAGTAGGGAGCAGGCGGAGAAGAGCCCTGAGAGGTGGAGGTACACTCTTGAGAGAAGGGAAATGAAAGTCAGTAGGAGTAAGACAGAGTACATGTGTGTGAATGAGAGGGAGGGCAGTGGAGGGGTGCGGTTGCAGGAAGAAGAGGTGGAGAAGGTGGAGGAGTTCAGGTACCTGTGGTCAACAGTGCAAAGTAATGGAGAGTGTGTTAGAGAAGTGAAGAAAAGCTGAAGGTAGCAGAGCTGAAGATTCTGGGGTTTTCGTTGGGAGTGACGACGATGGACAGGATTAGAAATTAATTTATTAGAGGGACAGCGAATGTAGGACGTTTTGGAGACAAGTTGAGGGAGGTGAGATTGAGATGGCTTGGACATGTGCAGAGGAGGGACATGGGGTATATCGGTAGGAGAATGCTGAGGATGGAGTCGCCAGGAAGGAGGAAAAAAAGGAAGACCAAGGAGGAGGTTTATGGATGTGGTGAGAGAAGACATGCAGGTAGTTGGGTGGAAAGAGGCAGATGTAGAGGACAGGGGGGTATAGAGACGGATGATCTGCTGTGGCGACCCCTAATGGGAGAAGCAGAAAGAAGAAGAATATTCTTTAATTCATAAATCTTATATCCTTTGCTCCTCTTCCTCCTCCTGTTTCTGAATTTCTCACACTAAATCTGCTTTCTCCTTTCACCTGACTCTTCTCTGTATTCGATTTTCTTTCTTGACACCTTCTGTCGCTTTTATATTAGGCTCATCATGCTTTCCTTCCATTCTGTCTCTCTCTCGTTATCTAGCTCTCAATCTCTTACTCTCTTTTTCATTGGTCTTTACACTCATTGTCTCTCAATTTGCCACTTTAGAATCAATGCTTCCATGTTTCTGTCTGTTTAGCAAAGAACTCATCATTCAGTTTCTGTCTTTTCTCTATCTTTCCATCTCTCCATCCATCTGTCTGTCTGTCTGTTGTCTTTTTCCCCCCTCATTGTCTCTCAATGCAACACTTTATCATCTGTGCTTCTGTATGTCTAGCAACTCATTATTCAATCTCTCTCTCTTTCACTCTCTCTCTCCATTCCTTGTATTTTGATTTTCCTAATGACCAACATAGATGTCACGATACAGCAAATCAGCACACTCACTACAGATGTTTGCTTTTAGTTTTTGCACTAAAGCTAGGAGGCTAACATAGCCAGAAAATAAGGCATTGTGCAGTCTTAAAACCATTTTAAAAACACTTGACTTTATGCATTGCTATTGTGGCTCCTGACTCTATATTACACACCAAATTATATCACAGAGCTAAATATAAGTCAGTAATATGTCTGAATCACCTTCCTCAAGGCCCTAGTTATACCACCACTGAATTACTAAAACAGAACTGTAGACATGAAAAGTGATGTGGGTGAAAATATGGTGATTTCGATTTGTACGCTCATCCGACTGTGCTGAATGCTAAACCTAATGCTATGACACGCCCTTGTGCTTGTTAGCTACCTCGATGATTTAGCTTTAGGGGAAAATTAAAGAAGTGATTTTGTACAATCAAACAGCAAAGGTTTTGGCAGATGGGCTCCATTTGTGATCAGGGAGGAATCTGTATGTTTATTCTGTCATGAAGAGGAGTATTGTTACTGCTCACATGGTTTTATTCAACACTGAATCAGCGAGAACAAAAAACTATGCGTTTTTTCACGACAGAGTTGTTTCTTATGAGGAAATTTCAGACAAAATGATCTGCAATTATTTATTAGAGAGAACTGTTTTCTTATTGATACGTAGCCTGGGAATGTTATTAGCATTATGCGTCTTATAAATCACTTAGTCCTGTGCCACACACTCCTTTATAAACCAAGGCATTTATTTTGCAATGCTGACTTTACTTCAAATGCCACAGCTTGTTGTAGCTCAATGTTAGCGCTTTTTAGTCATCTTTTTAGTCATCAGCTGGCTTCGTGCTAGCTGATTGAGCTGCCTCGTCTCAGTTCTAAGCTAGCCGGAGTTTGCTAGTCCATTGGAAGCCGCCATTACACACAGCACATGATACCAAACAAGTAAATAAAACCAAACTGTGCTTAACAATACACAATATGCCAGAGAGTCTGAGTGGCTCTGCACATTACCCTAACTCAATAAACTGTAGGAGATTTGCTTGTGTGTGTGTGTGTGTGTGTGTGTGTGTGTGTGTGTGTGTGTGTGTGTGTGTGTGTGTGTCATTCTTTTACTCGCCTTTCAGTTTTCCCCAAGGGAGTGTGGGTAAATATTACCAATAACTCAGAAAGGTCTGTATGACTCCAGGTGTCAAAAGCCACGGTTTCGAATGTCCATAGTGTCAGTTAGAGGATTCCACAAGTATGTGTGTGTGTGTGTGTGTGTGTGTGTGTGTGTGTGTGTGTGTGTGTGTGTGTGTGTTTGTTTGTATGAGAGATAGTAAGCGTTTTTTTTTTCTTTTAAAATTTTTTGTGTGTAAAGTAGCAGCTGTAGCTAGCAGTAATGTGAGCATCATGAAATCCTGCAGTTTGTCATAGATATGACGATTACTCGATCATTGTCGATTATTTAGATGAAAAGCCAATTTGTGACATTTTCATTTTTATGGAAAACTGCTGCAAACTGCGACAGACACCTAAACATTATACCAATTCACTATATTATTCATCAATATTATATACAATATTGGATTTACTTAATCTGAAATCTTGGTCTTTTGTAAATCTGTGCATATTTGAATATATGAACCCAGAAACATATTCCATTGAATCACCATTAAACACATTCAGATTGAAGAGAAGACACAAATATAGATAAATACAGAGCGAATGTCCTTCAGACCTGAGGGGAAGGATTACAATCATTAAAGACAGTGATCGTGTAGAAGAAACATAACTTAACATAATGGTTTAAGACTGCAGTTTGAATGAACAGTTCTGCTTTTAATTGCCCATCAGTGAAAACAATGATGGAACTGTAATGAATGGACATTCGATGCCACCCAGATGAGAACAGGTTGCCTTTAGAGTCTGGTTCTTCTCAAGGTTTCTTCCTCATACCATCTCATAGAGTTTTACTCATTAGGAATAAACATAAGGAACAAACTTATGGGCACTAAACTTATACAACTTCCAACTTTATAACCTCTGTAAAGCTGCTTTGGGACTGTCTATTGTTAAAAGCGCTATACAAATATAACTGAATTGAACTGTAATGCGTGAGTTGAAAGAGCAGCTTGTAGGCGTAGTTGCCAGGTTTCACTAAAATTCACACAAAAAGACCTGAAAATTGCCCAGAAGGCTAAAAAAATTTCCATGAATTTCTTCTTCTACTTCTTTTTTTTGTTGTTTTTTTTTGTTGGAGAAAATGAGTTAACAGTGGCACATGTTTCTTAAATATGCAGATACTCTATTATATGCAAAACATTGCAACCTGGTTTATGTATTTAAAAAAAAAAACAGTATTTGAACAATAAGTAAATATAGTTTTTTGACAATTTTGGATTTGTTAAAGATTTTGAAAAAAAATTTAGCTTGCTTCATCCGTCACATTACACTGTGGATGTCTAGAAAGTTCCAGAATAAAGTAATGTCCTGCAAATAAAAAACTATATATATATATATATATATATATATATATATATATATATATATATATATATATATATATATATATATATAGAAACATCTTAAAACATTGAAAAGACAAAGTTACTGATAAAAAGCAGTCCTTTCCTTGATCCCAATTTTGGCCAAAAAGCATCTTGGAGTATATATACAGTACAGACCAAACGTTTGGACACACCTTCTCATTCAATAAGTTTTCTTTATTTTCATGACTATGAAAATTGTAGATTCATACTGAAGACATCAAAACTATGAATTAACACATGTGGAATTATATATGGAATTATATACATAACAAAAAAGTGTGAAACAACTGAAAAATGTCATATTCTAGGTTCTTCAAAGTAGCCACCTTTTGCTTTGATTACTGCTTTGCACACTCTTGGCATTCTCTTGATGAGCTTCAAGAGGTAGTCACCTGAAATGATCTTCCAACAGTCTTGAAGGAGTTCCCCGAGAGATGCTTGGCACTTGTTGGCCCTTTTGCCTTCACTCTGCGGTCCAGCTCACCCCTAAACCACCTCGATTGGGTTCAGGTCCGGTGACTGTGGAGGCCAGGTCATCTGGCGCAGCACCCATCACTCTCCTTCTTGGTCAAATAGCCCTTGATGCCTTCAGTGTGACTCTACAATTTTCATGGTCATGAAAATAAAGAAAACTCTTTGAATGAGAAGGTGTGTCCAAACGTTTGGTCTGTACTGTATATATACTCCAAGATGCTTTTTGGCCAAAATTGGGATCAAGGAAAGGACTGCTTTTTATCAGTAACTTTGTCTTTTCAATGTTTTAAGATGTTTCTTTGGCATAGCGTTCTTGTCCAGATCACACTCAGTTTTCATTAATATACAAACCCAGATATTTTATGTGCTAAACATTTACAGAATTTGACAGACACACTTATACAGAGCGCCTCACAATGATCTCATTCGTTATACAACTGCTGAGTTGAACTGTTGGGCTGAAGGTCCTGCTCAAGGGCCAGCAAGGGCCCGGAATTGCCAGCTTGGTGATGCTGGGATTTAAATTCATGTCATTGTGAATAAAAGTCCTGCATCTTAACCACTGAGCTACCATTTCTCTTCCTTCTAGACAAAAACTAATACTTTGAGAATTAAACATTTCCAGATTTTGGTGTTACAGTGGACCTTTAGTGTACATTATTTCATAAAGATGTTTCATGATCATATTACTGGTGTGTGTTTCTGAATTGTGTCCGGTTCAGGTGTACAGTATGGTGTTGATGGATTTAAAAAAGTCCTGGTAAATGGAGCAGTACCGATTTTATTTGTATTGGTACATGGAGAACGATGGATGTACCAATGTACTATGGATGTCTAGTACAAGAAATTCAAGTAAATTATTTGAATAATACGTGCACGTGTGTGATCTGATAAATAATCGATCAGTTTGTAATATGGAACTATTCAGTTTCAGCTTTATGATGGGGAGATGTGTGTGTTGTGTGTGTGTGTCTGTGTGTGTGTGTGTGTGTCTTGGAGAGGGGTTGAAGAGGAAAACAAACAGGCAGAACATGGCTGGAATGCTTCCTCCTCCCCAGTGCTCTCATTATAGACCGAGGGAGACAAGAAGGGAAAGTGTGCACCGAGTCCTGCCCTTTTTTCATCAAAGTGATTGAAAACACAGCCGATTGTTTATAACCATAAAAACTTTAACCCTGGACAGGTGTTGAGAAAGGAAATGGCTTGGAAGGTCCAGATCTAGTGCACAAACTTAAAGTGTGTGTGTGTGTGTGTGTGTGTGTGTGTGTGTGTGTGTGTTTGTGTGTGTGTGTGTGTGTGTGTGTGTAAGTGTAAAACACTTGTTCTTTTCCCAGCAGGAGAGTCGAGACAGAGCTGCGGGAAAGGGGAGGAGAGGAATCTCAGACACTTAGTTCAATCATTAGAACACACACACACATGCATATCGATTGATCTATCTATCTATCTATCTATCTATCTATCTATCTATCTATCTATCTATCTATCTATCTATCTATCTATCTATCTATCTGTCTGTCTGTCTGTCTGTCTGTCTGTCTGTACTTCTGTCTGTCTTTTATTAATTTATTTATTTAAGTATTTGGTGTTTTCTTTTTTGATTACAGTAATCGTGTGATTACAGGAGAAGCACAATTATCTTTTTTAATAAGCGCACTAGCTGGTGTCACCCAGATGAGGATCAGTTCCCTCATGAGACTGGCTCCTCCTAAGATTTCTTCTTTATATAGACTCAGGAAGTCTTTCCTCACCACTATTACTTCATAAAAAAAATTATTAATTTAGAATTGATAACTTAAATCGATTTCTATAAAGCTGCTTTTTCGACACTTTTTATTGTTACAAGAACTGTTGGTTTGTACTGTCAGGATTCTGCCATGAGGCACAGACATAATTCCCCATCAGCCACTGCACAGTCACGTGTTTTTTATTTTCTGAAGTTTTTTGACAGTTAGCACATGCATACGTATGCATCTCATTCGTCACTGCACTCTTTTGACTGTTTTGTCCCTCGATGTTGTTCATGTTCATATCATTGTTTACTTATTCATGTTTTAAGTTATTTGTTTTGTTTTCTTGTTTTCCTGTTGATCCATTATTACGTGACACCCAGTAGAGGATGGGTTTCCTTTCGTTTCTCATAGAGAAAAATTGCATAAAGTCTGATAAATACGTTTATGATTGTGGTTATGATTCAGTTAATTTGTTGGTTATGATTGTGTAGATTGTTGGTTATGATTATGTGGATTGTTTGTTTTGATTGTGTAGATAGATTGTTGGTTATGATTCAGTTGATTATTGGTTATGATTGTGTAGATTGTTGGTTATGATTGTGTGGATTGCTGGTTAAAAATATATGTGACGTAAGTTGTGCGTTTGTAAATCGGATTTTATAAATCATGTGGGGGCAGTGGTGGCTCCGGCGGTTAAGGCGCTGGGTTGCCGATCGAAAGGTCTGGAGTTCAAGCCCCGGTATCGCCAAGGTGCCACTCTTGGGCCCTTGAGCAAGGCCCTTAACCCTCTATGCTCCGGGGGTCCTTTACGAGGGAAATATCAAGGTCCGTGACGTCGGAGTGACGTGGGGCGCCTTCCCGTGGGCTCACCACCTGCAGGAGGGACCGTAAGGGACGGTGCTGTGAGGATTGGGCAGCAGTCGAAGGCGGGGACCTGCTTAGACTGCTGCCCCCGCGACCCGAATTATGGATAAGCGGGAGAAAATGAATGAATGAATGAATGAATGAATGTCCACAGATGCCACTCTAATCCTTTATTTGGCAACACTTGTGGACCGAAGACACAACACACAACACACACACACACACACACACGCACCCTAATGGTTGATTGATTCAATCCTTTTTTTTGGTCTTTTTTTTCATCCTTTAATTTGTTTCACTCCTTTGTTTTACTATATAAAATAATGAATATATTATTTATTATATTCCTTTAAGTGGGACAGTGTCCATTGTTAAACATTTTATATTTATTTAAAGTTTTTACAACTTCAATTGAATTTTATAGAGAAGAACAATTCTAACAGTTATAAGGCAACACAGGGACGAGGCGGGTCACTCACTGTCTCTAATACTGTTGTAGACATATTGTGTGCCTTATATACAGCAGTCTTTATCTTTTCTTAGTAGGACAAGGAGTTTTTTAATGTATGATAGAATGTTTGGTCTCTCTCTCTCTCTCTCTCTCTCTCTCTCTCTCTCTCTCTCTCTCTCTCTCTCTCTCTCTCTCTCTCTTTTCTCTGTCTTTGCCTGTGTTTCTGTTTATGATCAGAAATATTTCTTTCAGGCCCACATGCCTCATGAGGCAAACAAAAGTTTTGTTGTATTGCTCCTTGGTGTGTGTGTGTGTGTGTGTATACGTGTGTGTGTGTGTGTGTGTGTGTGTGTGTGTGTGTGTGTGTGTGTGTGTACATCTTACTGTTATCCAAGGCCCTCCTGAGGTTAGCTTTCTTAGTCTTTCCAACTTAAGACCATAAAAAGGCAAGTTTATGTTTGCAGGCTGTGGAGTGACTGTATATCAGAGGGAATTCAGGGAATTACTTTCTGGACATTCTGACTCCCGACATCTTTTACAGTTTTATAACAGGGAGATGTTCCTGCCCAGGCTTTTGTAGGACTGTGTGCTTGGTTGATTGATTAATTGTTTAATTGGGTTGAATAACGAATGATTGAAGTGCATACTGTTTTTTTGTTTGTTTTAAGATTTGTGAGTAAGGGGAATGTGAAAAAGCTGGATTTGGGTTAATATGCTGGGTTGAGCTACCCATTTTTAAAAAGCTTTTATGAGGCGGTGGTAGCTCAGTGGTTTTAGGCATTGGACTCAAGTTCACAAGTTCAAATCACAGCACCACCAAGCTGCCATTGTTCGGCCCTTAGGCAAGGCCCTTAACCGTCAACTGATCAGTTGTAAATCGCTCTGGATAAAGGTGTCATATGCCATAAATGTAAATACGGTTAATGATGCCGAGTTGGAGTGTATGGATCTGAACCGGTAACTTTAAAAAGGAAGCGTTTTTAGTGTGTACATGGATCGTTTGAGAGTGAAATGTTTCTTGTCGTTGCACAGCATAGTGTCTCTTCCTCCCTTCTCTGTAAATAATGAGAAAACCACACTGGTCACCTGCTTCCTTTCCTTTTTTTTTTTTTTTACCCCGAACACACTCGTCTTTCTGGATCTGACCCCTCGGGGGAGGAGCAGGGTTAGGGATTACGCTGAAGGGGTTAGGGGTTAGGGAGTGGAGTTCATGGGTTAGGATACCTATGGGAATAACAGTGGGGGTAAGACTTAAAAGGAGACAGTCACGGATAGACAAAGGGAAATCGTCAAAAGCAACTAAGAGGAAAATGGAATGAAACAGGAAGAGTGGTAATCAGAGTAAGAAAGAATGAAAGAAAGTAAGGCAGATGGAAAATGGCAGATAGAAACGGGGAAATGCGAGGTGATGAATGTAATGACTAAACATGAGGTTTTTTGTACACGGTTGTGGTCTCAAGGACCCTTTATAGTTGCGTTTCTGTCTAACTGGAGACACTGACTAGAAAACATAGTGCATATGTACCAGGGATTTAAAAACTAGGAGAAATTGGGGGACTTGACCTG